>NW_022589710.1:16584749-16604008 GCF_004348235.1 Phoca vitulina
AAAAATAAAAATGTTTTTTTTTTTAAAAAGGGATTGATAAGATGTTGGTTGAAAAAGGGAAAAAGAAAAATTCAAAAAAAAAAGAAAAAGGAAAAAAGAAAAAAAGACAGTTAAAAAAAATAATTAACTTTGAAAGACTAAAGAATCATGGTAAAAAAGCCATGAATTCTATGTGCAGTATTCCCCTAGCGCTGGAGTTCTGCCGTTCTCATTGATCGGTAAACTTGGTCTTGGCTGGTTGTTCTCGCTGATCTTCTGGGGGAGGGGCCTGTTGCCGTGGTTCCCAAATGTCTTTGCCGGAGGCAAAATTGCCCCGCCCTTGCCGGTCCGGGCTAAGTAATCTGCTCGGGTTTGCTCTCCGGAGCTTTTGTTCCCTGCAAGCTTTCCGTACAGCTTTGGAGGCGGAGAGTGAAAATGGCGGCCTCCTAGTCTCCGCCCCGGCGGAGCCGAGAACTCGGGGTCCCGCTCCTCAGCGAGCCCCCAGAGAAAAGCAGTCAGTCACTCCCGTCTCCCCGGTCTCCGGCCACACTCCGCGCTTCCCCGGCCTGTGACCGCGCCTTTCTATCTGGCACCCGACCCCGGGTGGAGTCTCCAAACCCAGCAGATCCCCGCGGTGCGCTCCCGCGCCGCTCCTCCCAGGGGAAGAAGGTGAGTCTCCCTGAATCTGCCGCTTTTTGGGTCCCTGCTGGAGGAGCAGTGGCCCGACTGTGCCGCGTATCACGGTTTATAGCAACCCCGAGCTGAGAGCCCGCGCCTGGGCTCTGTCTCTGCAGCCGGCTTCCCTGCTCCGATACCTGGGAGCTCTGCCGCACTCAGGCACCCCCGGTCTTTCTGTGACCCCGAGGGTCCTGAGACCACACTGTCCCGCGAGGGTTCCACCCCCCACTTCGCCACCAGAGTGACGTCCCTCAGCGGAGCAGACTTCTAAAAGTTCCGATTTTGTGCTCCGTGGCTCTATCACTTGCCAGAAGCGGCCTACGGAGGCCCCTCCCCCGCCGTCTATCCTCCCGAATAACGCCTCGGATTCACTTCTCCGCATGTCCTACCTTCCAGAAAGTGGTCGCTTTTCTGTTCAGAGAGTTGTTGCTATTCTTTTATTCGATCTCCTGTTGAGTTTGTAGGTGTTCAGAATGGTTTGATCCCTATCCAGCTGAATTCCTGAGAGGAGACGAAATCCAGGTCTCCTACTCCTCCGCCATCTTGCTCCGCCTAAACACTTGATTTTCTTATGTTGTGAGGATTTTTTAAGGAGACCAATTTTTTTTTCTCAATAAGAACGTCAATATATTTAACTATTAGAGGTTCCATCTGCATGCATTTCTAATAGCTATATAAGTTGGAGCAGATGTTTTAAAGTCCAAATACCGGTATAAAACTATACAGAAATGTATCTGTCCATTCATGAGGATGGAGCAGCAATGAAATAATATCCAATTCAGGAAAAGACTGTAGCAGCCATGAGATTGCATCTTGGAGACCTCCAACTACAGGGAGCAGTTGACCTAGGGTGCCAGAGACTGCTCTGGAATCCACCTCTGTACTTGACCAGAGGCCATACCTCCCATGGGCTGCTCCCAGCCAATGACTGAGCACAGCTGGTTCTTTCTTGGGAGACAAGGGGTTCCTCTCCATGCTAACTTTGGCTAGAGGAATCCTCACGGCCCTGGCAGACAGGATTTAGTCTCTAAGTAGTCTAAGACTTTTCCAGCCAAACTTCTTTTCCTTTCTTTTTCACTTGTGGTCAGACTTGCTTCATGATTGGATTGCTATCCCGGCCTGTCTACTTCTTCCCCATTTCCTATCATGGGCGTTTCCTCTAATAAAATCCTTGCACACTGAATCCTGTCTTGAGTTTTTGCTTCTCTGAGGACCTGAACTAACACAGGCCTAAATGTTTCAACAGTTAAACATAACCTATAAAGAAAGAGCTAAGTACTATATTGGGGGAGGGAGCAATTTAAGAGAGTAAACTTCAGAAGTCAAATTGTTTTCATTATTATGTTTATTAATTTCTTAAATGCATGTGATAGTGTTTCTCCAGGGTCATATTGTATGACAAAGATTCAGATTAGTATTTCAGTTTAAGAGACTAAGCAAAAAATTAAACTGATCACTCACAAAAAATTAAACTCATGAAAAATTAAAGTGGAGAGGTGGTCTACTAAGGAGAAGGGTCCTGGGTATCCCTGCACATTTTTGCTAAGGCTGTCCTACTACAAGACTTACTCTTTTCCTGATATTGAGTAATTCCATAGTTAGTCCCATAGGCAACTGAATAGTCAAGACTAAGAAAAATACATGTTCTTTCCGTGCAGGGAAGAGGATTGGCTTGTTTCCTCCTTGCAAAAATGTTTATGCTAGCCCAAAAACATGCGTGAACCTGGAGGGCATTATGCTAAGTGAAATAAACCAAGCAGGGAAAGACAAATACTGCATGATCTCATTTACATGTGGAATCTAAAAAAACAAACTCAAAGAAGTGGAGAGTGGAATGGTGGTTGCCAGGCCTGGTTGGTGGGGAAAATGAGGAGATGTTGGTCAAAGAATACAAAGTTTCAGTTATGCAGGGTTAATAAATTCTGGAGATCTAATGTACAGCTGATGACTATAGTTAACAATACTGTATTTCATACTTGAAATTTGCTAAGAGAATAGATTTCAAATGGCCTCACTACACACAAACACATACACACACACAACTATGTGAGGTGATGTTAATTAACTTGGTTGTAGTAATTATTTCATAGTGTATACATGTATCAAAATATCATATTGTATATCATAAATGCATAAAATTTTTACCTGTCAATTATTTCTCGATAAAGCTGGAGAAAATTACTGGGCTCCTGACCCTGAGTTCCTCTCCTATAAGTCAATCCTCTGCATTTGTAGGGTGTCATCTGTCACTCTGTGTCACCCTACAGGAATTGGGGGTCAGAAACCAAAGACAAACTTGTTGGCACTGGTCATTGCTTTTGCTGTGAGTAATGATGTCTTTTGTCTCTGCTTCAGGTGTCTCATGCCTTCGGTCACCAGCTACACCTTATGGCTAAGTTGTTACCTTGCAAGTAAAGTAAAATTTCATACCCTCCTCAGTTGGTGACACTCTCTACTTCTTTCTTGGCAAACCTGCTTCTCTATATTCCCTTTTTAAGTGAATGAGAGTACTATTCATCCTACAAAGAAAACAGTTTCTCAAATATCTAAGAACAATAATTGAAGTCCATTGTAGTATATAAAGGAAATCAAATAAACATTTTTTGCTCAATCAGAAAACACTGTTTTAATTAACTCAATGTAACTGGCTACTATTCACTAAGGACTCATCCTATATAGGATTTAATGAGACAATATTCATGTTCAAGTTATGGTTAGGAGAATAATAACCACGCATTTAAAAGATTATACTGGCTTGAGTATAACATCAGTTAATGAGCTGCCTTTTTCATTCCAATGGGTTCCATTCCAATCTTGCAATTTGCTTTAATTAAGTATTTGGGACAAATTATAACTTAAAGGGTTTGCACGAAGCCAATTTAACTGTTCAGCTCTGAGTATGTTTTGTTTGAGCATAGAATCCTGGATATGTGTCCATAAATTCCTATGCAATAACTCTACAAAACAAAGTACATTATATAATTATACTCTTCCTACTGGTTTTTGGCCCACATTGGTTAAGCATCCAAGTGTCCAGATGTTTCCGGAAATTCTCAGATAACTAGAGATTACATATAAAAATATCTGTGCCAAATGAAAAATTAATGTTTCTTCTAATATCTAAAAAACATTTGTTAATGACTTCATAATAGAACTGAACTCTGGATTTGAATTGGAAATATCAGAAAAAAAACAAATGGAAATATCAGGGATATAAAATTTTAATGTTTTTAAGATCTAGTTAGATAAACTTATAAAACCAAAGCTTCACTATTTGAAATATATCATTTTCTAAAGCATACAAATATAAGATGATGTTGAAGAATTATTCTATTTTCCTTTTATATCACCTTCCATTTAAACACACCATGAAATAACAAAAGCCTCATGTGTCCCATATGTGCCACTCAAACATTATTAATGATTTATTAGTAACATTCAGCTGTGCACTTTACATGACACTCATATTCTCTATTCAATTATTTCAGAACTCAACATTTATTAAGGGGGAAAGAAAGTAAAAGTGACTGCCATATTTTGCCTTCTTTCATTTATTGTCATTTATATGTAAATATTTGATTCCTAAAATATATCAGAGAATAAAAAGTATGAACCTTACCAAATGGTGTACTAAAATGATCTTTCCAATGACTGTAATTTGTTAATGGATCACTAGCAAAGGCCCTATTACCATCAATACCAAAATTATTGTCAAACATAAAAAGAATCAGAAAAATTTCTTTAGTATATATAACATGACCAAAAATATTAGCTAATTGTCTTAAAATTTTAAAAATGGAAATCATGAGTTTTGTAGCTAATACATATCAATTTTATTGACTGTGCCTTATCTCATAAATAGCACACTGGTTTTGTGGAAATGAACTAATTGGTATCTGATTTCTGCTTTTCACTATTTATATTCCTGATAGTGCTTTTTTGGCATGGGCGCATTTCACAGTATATAAAATGTGAATCTGAAGTTACAATTAAAATTAGTAAATGTCTAAAGTGAAGAAGTAATAGAGAAACAAAAGGACTCAGGTTTGAAATTAGATAAATTTCGGGGCGCCTGGGTGGCTCAGTCACTTGAGCGCCCAACTCTTGATTTCAGCTCAGGTCATGATCTCAGGGTCATGAGATTGAGTCCACATTGGGTTCAGTCCTAGGTGTGAAGCCTGCTTGAGGGTCTCTCTCTCCTTCTCCCTCTGCACCTCCCCTTCATGTACTCTCTCTCTCAAATAAATAAATAAATAAATAATAAATAGAAAATAGTCATTTTCATCAGCATAAGTCTTTCATAACACTCATGCTTTTGTTAATTATATCTTAAATATGTTTTTGTATAATTATGGGACCATACATCCCAATTTGTCCAAGATAGTCCCAGTTGTTTATGCCTGTTGTTTCAAGGTAAATAGTGGTTTCCATTTTATGATCAAAACTCTCACTCTAGACTATAAATTAGAGTAGACCACTATACCTGTATATAGTTTAATTACATGTTCTCGGTATTTTGCCTTTACAGTGTTCATACATATTATACTTTTATAAGTAATATATGATATGCTACTTTAAGGTTTACTTTTTACTTTTGATGATAAAAATAATATTAGCTATTTAATGCACGATGAATATATCAAATATGTCATTCTTGACCTTGAAAATCTATGAAAAATTATTTTGTCTCATTTATCATTTACTTAAAGCCATTCTCTTTATCAGTTTTTGAATTAAATCTATCCATAGTTCCACACAGAAAACTCTAACACAATTACTACAAGGAGTGAAGTAGTCTCCTGAAGATGAAACAGTTCTAAACTATTAAACATTGAACCACTTGTATTCCTAATGATGTAGCATCCATCCAGGAGGAATAGCCAGAGAAGAAAACACCAAGCTAGTTGCAGTAGATTACCTTTTTGGCAGTTCCGAAACTTTAGGTGTTTACCTATGCTCCCCTAAATTGACTCCGTGCCCAGCTACTTCTCATTTTCATTTCAAAATAACAATAAACATATTCCACTACACAAAAGCATTTTATTTTATGGCAATTGCAATAGAATGAACAAAGCATTTTAATAACTTGAAGACTTCCATTATATCAAAGCTCAGTTATTGTTTCTCAAAATGGTTCTTTTGCCTAATACAAATGTCCAAAATTGAAAGCAAAGGATAGATAACTTTAATTATCCACATAACCTGGCATCTGTGGTAATGCCATTTGCCAGGAATTTTTCAAGGGATAAAATGGATATTATCATATGGAACCAAACTGTGTCGACCACAGTGTTCCTCATAATTAAAAAGATTGGTCACAGGTGTAAATTGTAGTACATAAGGAAAACAGGAAAAAACAGGTTTTTAGTCATTAAAGCAATGGTACAGAAGATAGGATTCGGGTGGGTATGCATTACAAAGGAAAAACAGCTGCACACCTGCTTTATGCTTGATGTGCATCATGAGTATATTTGATGCTCAATTAAATCATCATAATTATAATTTAGGGTGCCACCCTCAAGAAAGAATATCTTAACTTTAATTATCTGTCCAGGAGTTACTACTCTATTTATGGTGTTAGACTACTACATCTTTATGTTTAGTCATAACACAACAAACCAAGTTCTAAAACTGCCTTGAAGACATTTTCTAAAATAAATAAAGCAGCCATTCATGCAATGTAATGTTTAACTACTGTTATTTTTATAGGAAGTTCTTACATTGATTATATGTGTATAATTATAGACTAGCTTATATATAATATGTATGATATTAGATTATGTGTGCATGTGTGTGTAAAATTATCTTATGTCAGAGGTAATGATGAATAGAAGAGGGGATTCACCACTGCAGAAATTTTTATTTCATAGAAAAAAGAATTAGAACAATGTGTTCATGAAGTATGTTTACTACTACTTTAACATTTTATTAGAGGTTGTGAATGATTTACAAGTATTTTTTTTGTTGAGTTTTTTTATTGTTATGTTATGTTAATCACCATACATTACATCATTAGTTTTTGATGTAGTGTTCCATGATTCATTGTTTGCGTGTAACACCCAGTGCTCCATTCAGTACGTGCCCTCTTTAATACCCATCACCAGGCTAACCCATCCCCCCACCCCCCTACCTTCTAGAACCCTCAGTTTGAAGCCCTAAAGAAAGGAAACTTACTTAATTTAGGGAGAAATTAGGCCCTTTAGGGCTTCACCATATACCAGCTATGCAACTTGGCTGAGTTCCTCAACCTCTATGGCCTTAGTTTTTCATTCATAAAATGAGAATGATAATGATACCTATTTACTTTAAGGAGTAAATTAGTAAATAAATGTATATTTCCTAGAGCAATCCTTAGCACATAGCAAGAGATCAATAAATGTAGCTACAGTTTTGAAGATAAAACCAAGAAATGGGAAGGCTAAATTATTTATCCAAGGTGCATACTAAAACAAGACAGGTTAAAGCAATATTCAAATTAGAGTTTATAACTTATAGGCTGATTATACTAAAGCTAATTATATGATGTTGTGTTTTTGTTCTTAAAATTTTTCCAAATGTTTTAAAAGTGAATTATTCACAAGAAGCTTCTACTAACAAAAAAGATAATGTTAACTAATAACAGAAAACTAACACATGAAAAGCAGTGACAAGTCTATGTTACCTTTAATTATTTGACTTGACTTGAGTAGGGCTTTAGGCACTTTGTCACCACAGAGATCATGAAAAGAGGAAACTAGGATCCAGAAAGTTTAGATAGTTTGCACTAAATATTCCTGATAGTGCAAACTTGGATGGATCTAGATACATATTCCTGATGTCAGCTTCTGGCTTTTTTTTTTTTTTCTGTTTACTATGGACTTCTCTGTTAACCCACACCACATCCCCACTAATGTCCCAGTGAAAAAATACACAACACACACCATGCATGCACACACATACACAAACTTCTACGCACATACGCAAGCACACATATCTCCCCCGCACATATATACTTGCATTTATGGTGTTAGACTACTACATCTTTATGTCCTGAACTGCCTACTATTTCTCTTTTTACTAGGGAATGTAGCTAACACCCAGATTGGTGGCTGAATCAGAACTAAAATAGAGTCCCCAGTGATTACCAAAATGTACCTTGAAGCAACTGCTTATAGCTTCCATTCCAAAAGGGAAATCATAAAAGATCAATGACAAGATCTCATTTCAGGTGATAAAGATGTGCTGATTTGTCCTCTACTCAAAATTAGAGCTCCTCCCTCACTCCAAACTGTTTAATCCTGCACATCAGAAATCCTCTTTAATTTTACACTAGTAATAAATCATGTCTTTCAAAAACTAACATCAAATTATTTTTTTCTTTCTCAAGCAGATTTTTAACTCTCTCCATCATAAAATGTCGTCCCCACTATCATCTCTACTGCTTAAACCAAAGTACTTACAGTAGTCTATATTTATTTATTAAGATTGTCTCCCAGCATGTCTGTCTATCCAGCTTGTGTTATGGGGTGTGGGGCATAAAAAGTGTTTTGAATGAAGGAATAAATGCATGAAAATATAAAAGTGAAATCAAAGAAACTATTCAATATAAAAAGTGTATGTTATGGAAAACTTCCCTGAATACAGCACGTAAGTATTTAACCTCCAGCTTCTTCATATGTGAAAAGATAATGGTAACAATAAAAGTCTTGTAGGATAGTTGTACACAACAAAATAAGTGTATATACACAAACATGAGTTATTTTTATATCTACTTTCTATTAATCATTTAAAGGAGAGTTCTTTTCCCTTTAAAATATGGTTCTAAGTGATTCTACTTCTCCTGATTTCCACTGACCCTACCCTAAACCAAGATGCCAACTCTTTAATGATTGAGCATAGGTAGTCAGTCACATACTACTATGTTCTACTGTAGTTGAGTTGGGAATATCAGAAATTCTGGATACATACTTCTTTCTCACTAGAAATATTTTTAGTCACATTTAGCTTCCAATCTCTTCCCTCTTCTTATATTATTTCATACAAGGCTGTAATTAGTATTTACTGAATGAATCAGGTGTATTTCACTATAGTAAATTCTCTTAATCTCTTTTGTAAAATTTATCCTACAGTCAAAAACTGGATACCCTATGTGTTTCCTTGAAAGATGAATAATTTATCCATTCCGCTTCCTCAATTTTTACCCCTCTCCAGGTGTGAGCTTCTCCTGAGGTTTTATACTTGGGAAGACCAAGCCTTCTCCCCTGCTGCTTGACATTGTAATGAAGACATTTGGGGAAAGTCCTCCAAGAGAAAATGAAGAATTATTTATGTAACAATATGATCTCCCTTCTGAAACCCCCAGGAATATCTAAAATAACATAATATTGTCTCACATTTCAAATAGATTAATTAAATTTAAAAGACTTGATTTGATGATGGCAATAATTATATTTGAATTAATGTTGCTTCTGTTATCTGAACCCAGGGGTTCATAGACACTACATCATACAACTTCTGAGATATTTAGCAGCAATGGGGCATATAAAAAATGCTTTTATTTAACTTTTAAAAATATGGCTTCCATTTTTATTTTAAAGAAAAAATAATCTTGAATACACACACACATATGGTGGAACTTCTAGAAATAGATGTAACTTAAATGGGCATTAACTAGCTAATTTATTAAAAGGACTTACACTTGCTCATTAAACAAGAAGTACAAATATTTGAGAGTTTAAAAATAAACTAAAAAAAAATTTTTTTGAAGATAGGCAGTTTTATTTGGTAAAAAGGTTCAAATGAAAGCTCTTAAGGAGGTGATTAATGTAATTTATCTGTACATAAAACTGACACAGTGTTTTAGGCTTCTATATTTACCCTGAGGCACTGGTCTCATTAGGAAGGGAGAAAATAATGCCCTATATCTCAAGTTAATCCTTTGAGAGAGCAAGATCTTCAGAGAGAGGAATTGAAAGATTTTCAGATAATTTTTGTTTTATGGAGAGAAAATAGTAAGTGCAGTTTTATACTCAAAGTTTAATTTCTGTTTGAATACTTTTGATTTTGTCAATATCTTCAATTAAGTCAAATAAGACTGGATTTTATATGAAGTCTTGTTATAGTTTTTTTTTACAAAGGATCATTAATAATAATAATAATAATAGCAAATCTGTGACTATGTCACTATAGAATATGAATAAATTCTGGATAATTCTAAATTTCCAGTCAATCATAGTTCTTTATTGTATTTCAGCAATTCAAAATTTATTTTGAATAAATTATTTGTTATTTTGTAAGCCAAAATACAAGAAGAATTTGATATTTCATTAACTTGTATAACACCAGCTAAAAAATAAGTAAAATACTGACATGTCAGGCTCATAACTCCTATTTACTTATTTAGCTTATACAAAAGGGGATGCTTGACTCCATATTAAAAAGAAATCTTAAGACCTCTCTCTGTCTTTGAAATCAAAAGCTCAGTTGAAATTTCTTTTGTTTTCCTTTCTAGGCTCATAAAAATGTATCCTTTATCTCCCTCCCTCCCTCCCTCCACACAGCCCCAACAAATGTGAATACAATTAGTCACCTTTGGATTATGCCTAAAATGTTCCTGGCTTGTTCAATAAGGTTCAGTCATCACAATATGCACTAGATCACAATAATGAAAATTTCAATAATAATAATAAGCTGACATTTAATGAATGTTAAGCTTCAGGTACTTTGTGAACTGCTATATATTCATCACTCAGTTTTAATACTCATAACAACCCTGTGAGCTAAATAGTATTATCCCTATTTTACAAATAAATTGACAGGCTTAGAGAAGTTGAGTAACTTGCTCAAGGTCATAAAACTAATAATTGACAGATCTGGTATTCAAAACTGGGTCTATCTCAACTACTATGTTACATTGCCTCTCTGTGTTACTTACGAATAAAGCCCATTGCTAAATTGAAACCTATGAGAACTCAGATCTTGTCTGCTTCATCATTGTATTTTTCATGCCCTAGAAAATAGTGCAGTGCTCAACAAATATTTGTAGAATGGATAAGAGTATCCATTATACCAAGTCAAATTTTTTTTATCATACAAAAAGTCACGGTCACTATGTCCTATATAACCTAAAGCGGAAATCATGGTGTTGTGGTGGCAGTCTTTTCATTTTTTTTTCTTTTTCTTCTAATTAATCCCCTTTAACCAATCTTACTCCAGTATGACATTTTCTCCCAAGACTTCTCTTGCTTTTGTTGTACTGTTTCACCTTTGAGCAGATCTTCATTGCCTTATGCTTCCTTATAGCCACTCTGTTTCTTTTTCTGGCAATTTATTCGCAGAGATCTGTCATCCTTTACAAGTCAGTTACCATTTAGCTTTCTTTGTAAAAGAAACACAGAAAATAATATATCTAGATTTTTTTAAATACTTTTTTTTACCTGAAAGGGTATAGCAGTCTCTTTGTTCACTGAAGAATGGACTGACAAAGCCCATGTTATCCACTGTCCACAACTAAAGAACTGTGCCTAGATTTCCTTCGCGGGAAAAATTAGTAGGGAGAACATATGGACAAGACAAGATTTCCTATGCAGTGAGCATGTGGGGGTAGAATATGGCATCTTTGAGCATAATTGTCCTCTATAATGATCAGAAACCTTTGCCTAAAAGTTCTTTTATTTCTCATTTTTCTCTGTTTTCCTGTTTCTTCCTTCTTATCCTCTCTTCTTGCTTCTAGTTTGTTTCTTCTGACTCCCTGGAGAAATAACCACAGATCATTCTCTCTCTCTCTCTCTCGTCTTTCACTATTTTTAGTCTACTTTGAAGAACTTTTAGACTTACCAAAAAAAAGAAAAAAAACCAACATCCCACAGAATAAATCTGATTAATGTTACTAAATGGCTTTATGAGTGGCAATTGGGTTGCATTACATAATTCATGTAAGAGAATGAAAACATTTTTTCATTCCATATCAATGATTAAGACCAAAATTCAAATATTTGCAAAAGAAGTCACCAAGTGACTAAAATTCACCTAGGCTTTTTGTTAAATCTTATTAACAAAAAGTATTTATCTGTCTACTGGTCTATGACCTTTGTTCTATAACAAGCTTCAAAATTATGTGCCAGAACTTAATAAAGATTCCTTTACCCTACACTCTTAATGGAGTCTCTTCTCTTTACTAAACTACACACTGAGAATCCTGTTGATTCATATTTTCCAAGCCCACCAATATTTATAACATTAGGAAAAAAACCTTTCTGTCTACCCCATCTCCAGTGAGATTAGGGTTGTCATCAAGGGGATACAATGCAGAGCACCAGAGTATCTGACACATATATAACAAGACTTTTTGTAAACATGTTATATGAAATAAAATTACCTTCTATTCCTGGTTTGCCAGGAATATTTCCTTTCTTTTTTTTTCTTAAATGACTGTTGATTTCTTTGAAAAGTTCTTAAAATTCTGTGCCAAGAATAAGAGATTATTATTTATCGCTTTTTTTCTTTAGTCTATTGGTTTGGTGCATTACAGTTATAGGTTTTCTTATGTCATCGTATGCTTGCATTCCTAAGTTGAACCCAATATAATTATGATACACACCCATACTCACAAAGTTGAATAAGGACTGATGACATTTTTAAAGGAAGTTTGCACACAAGCATCAAAAATTAGATTGTCTAGGCAGAATAATGGCCCCCCCTTCAAAGATATCCACACCCTAATCCTCAGAACATATGAATATGTTACTTCATACCAAAGTCTCTTTGCAAGTGTGACTAGGTTAAGGATCTTGAAATGGATTATCCAAGTAGGCTCAATCTAATCAAATGGGTTCTTTTTTTACTTTAAATAAAATTTTATTGAATAAAAACACGTATGCAGAAAAGTACACACAGCCTTAGTGAATAGCAAGATGCATTTCTACAATGAGCACAAGTGTGTAACAACCATCCAGATCAGGAAGAAGTACTGAAAAGTAGTACTGAAAAGGTCTTGTCATAATCACTGTCTCTCACTAACCTTAATTTTCTTTTTGAAGATAACCAGTGTTCTGATTCTAAACAGTATAAATTAGTTTTGCCTGGTTTTCAACTTAATATATATGGAAACAGACTATTTACCCTTTCACATTTGGCTTCTTTCATTCAACATTATTTTTGTGAGATTCGTGTTCCATATAGTAATCAAATGGGTTCTTAAAATGGAGGAACTTTCTCAGTTATGGTCAGAGGGAAATGTGACTATGGGAGAATGGTCAGAAAGAAGCAACCTGCAAGCTTTGTAAATGGAGGAGGGAGACTAGGGCCCAAAGTATGTGGAAGAACTTCTGGAAGCAGAAAAAGGCAAGGGAACAGATTCTCTTCTAGAGCCTCCAGAAAGGAAGGTAGTCCTGAGACACTTTGATTTTAGCCAAGTTAGATACATATTGGATTTGTGACCTATAGAAATTTTAGACACTAAATTACGTTAAACTGCTAAATTTGTGGTAATTTGTTACAGCAACATATACTAACACAAAGATTGATCTAAAAGTTTCCTATTTGACATGTCCTCTCCTAGTTTAGACAGTCTGATAGTTTTGATCAAGTTTATTTTGGCCTTAAGAATTGTGTTGAAGGGATTTTCTTCTTTTTTTTCCTTAACAACTTTGCAAACCCACATATAATACTAGCTGGAACATGAGTCATTGGTGCAAATAGATTTATTTACTAATTCAACTTCTTCTATGATTATTAGTTTATTAAGGAATCATATATTCTTATGATTTATTTTTCTTAAGATGAAAGACCATAACATCTTTTTAAATACAATTTTTTCATGATTATTTTTCTGATTTTTCTCTTAATCATTCTTACTAGAAGCAAGTCAATTTTGTTACTTTTTTTGTTAAGAACCAGCTTTTGGTTTTGATTATCCTCTCCAATGATTCCTGGTATCGATCTCATTGAGAATTTATTTTTTCCTCCTACCTTCTTTATATTTATTCTGTTAAAATGTGTCTAGTTTCTTGAGATGAAGGCTAAATTCATTTATTTTCAAACTTTTTAAAACTAAGTCATGTTAATGCTATAAATTTATTTCTAATTACTACTTTCATTCCATTCCAGAATTTTGATATGTGGTGAATTCATTTCATTCAGTTGTAAATATTGTATTATTTCTACCATAATTTCTTCTTTTTTATTGGGATATAATTGATATATAATATTATATTAGTTTCAGGTGTAATGATTCAATCTTTGTACATATTGTAAAATGATCACCACAATAAGATTAGTTAACATTTGAGGTGTCTGGTTGGCTCAGTCTGTAAAGCATGTGACTCTTGACCTTGGGGTCATGAGTTTGAGCCCCATGTTGTGTGTGGAGATTACTTAAAAAAATAAGATATTAAAAAAAAGAAAGACTAGTTAACATTTACTCATGATATACTTATAGGTTATTTTCTTGTGATGAGGACTTTTAAGATCTACTATCTTAACAACTTTCAAATATGCTATGCAGTATTGTTAACTATAGTCATTGTACTATACATTACATCCTCGTGACATATTTATTTTATAGCTAGAAGTTTGTACGTTTTGAACCTCTTTACCCATTTCATCTTACCCTCATCTCTGGCAACCACCAATTTGTTCTCCATATCTATGAGTTTGTTTTTGTTTTTATTTTTGTTTTTTTAGATTCCATGTATAAGTGAGATCATATGATATTTGTCTTTCTCTGATTTATTTCATTTAGCATAATGCCTTCAAGATCAATTCATGTTGTTATAAGATTTTATTCTATTTTTATAGCTGAATAGTATTCGTGTGTGTGTGTGTGTGTGTATCACATCTTCTTTATCCATTCATACATCAATGAACACTTAGGTTGTTTCCATATCTTGTGTATTCTAAATAATGCTGCAATGAAAATGAGGGATCATATATGTTTTCAAATTAGTTTTTTTTTTTTCATTTTCTTCAGATAAATACCCAGAAGTGGAATTGCTGGATCCTATAATAGTTCTATTTTTAACTTTTTGAGGAACCTCCATACTGTTTTCCATACTGGCTGCACAATAATTTCTTCTTAACCCATGAGTCATGTGTGAGTAGATAGAAATATATGAGATTTTACAACTATTTAAAACATTTTTGCTTTGTGGCCAGATATTATGGACTGCACAATATCATTTTGAAATTTGTTGAAACTTGCTTTGCAACCTACAATATGGTCAATTTTTGTAAATGTTGTATGATGTTTTATAAATATTATAAATGTTAAAATCAATGTATATTCTGGATTTATTGCAAGTAGATTTCTCTATACATCTTTTAGATAAAACTTGCCAACATATTCTATATTTTTATTAGTTTTTGCCTTTCCTAATCCTCCATTTTATAAAAAAAGTATTGAAACTTTACTATAGTTATGCATTTTTTTCAATTTCTCCTTGTAATTCTCTCTATTTTTGCTTTTTGTAATGGAAGCTATACAGTTCACAAGGGTATTATCTTCCTGTTGTACTGTTCATTAGTGTACAGTGTTCTATTTATTTTTATTACCCTTTTTAATTTCAATGCTATTTTGTAAAAAATTAATATTTTTAGTCAAATATTCTTTTAGCTTGTAATATTTTAAAATTTTAGATTCAACTCTCTGTTTAAAACTTCAAAGAATAATGATATTTTAGTCTCACTATTGTGAGCATTTGAGGAGTGAGTTCTAGACCATCCCGCAGGCTTGAGCCATCCTATTATGTAGTTGTGGGCATGACTGAAACTGTGAAACTCTTACAATTCTTAAACTTTCTCATGGAAGAATGTGTTCCAGATTTCACTGAAAACAGACTATAAAACATAGATTTCATCACTCATTCTGTATAAATACTACATATTTACATCTCTATCCATCATCATCTCTTCTTCTGGACACCGAGGAAACTTGTCTTCTGTTTGAGGCAAATCCTCCCACCTGTGTTCTGGATACAGATCTGTATCACAAGGACATGCTCCTTTAGCGACTCACTCTGCTTTCTCTTGTATGTTAAACTTCTCCCTAAGTGAGTTAGAGACTCACTTCTTCCCCAGTGGGATAAGAAAATCTCCCAGTATTGCAGATCCTCTACAGCTCTCCAGGGACCCCGTATCTCCTATTATGTACTCTATACCCTAATATGTCCTCTCCTTTTACAGACAAGCTGCTTCACTAGCTATAAGATACCACCTTTCAAATCTACAGAATATAAGTTTATATTTAAGAAAAAAAACACTGAAATTGTTTAGCCCAATTAACCTATATTTTTCTACTTCCAAATCCAATGCATTGTTAGGTTCTCTCTGAAATACTGATATCTTATTTTTCTCCCTTCACTTGGCCCCTGAGATAACATTACTTTCTTAGTTTCCTACTGCTTTGCTCTCCCTCAGCGGCACCACCAGGACCACCCCTCAGTCAAATGTTATCCCACCATGTTCTGCCTTAGAGTTCTTAGCTCATTTCATATACACATTTTGTTGCTATAATTTTATTATATTAACTCTTGTCTACATTTTTATGAATTCTAAATCCATACTTCTGGCTTAGTGCTCTCTTCCCAGTTTCTGGGGAAATATGTTGTTTATTTGACAAAAGATTAATGGCCCACATTTGCTGGACTGCTTTTTATTTGTCATGAGGAAAAGTTTGAAAGAAAAATAAGGAAACGAAGTTTGCTGTCGGATTATGGCAGATCATGCCAGTGAAGAAATTTGAATGCTACTAAATACGTAATGAAAAATCATCAAAAAATTCAAATGAAGATACTTACTTGATAGATAATATGCTCTAGAAAAAGTATCAGTTTATGGTGGACAAATTAGAGAGAGAGAGAAGAAGAAGAAAGATGGGGAAACATTAGGACACAAAATTAGCATAAAAAATCAGTGACCTAAAGTGGAATGGGAAGGGTAGAAATGTAAAGTGAGGTAAAGATTCTAAAGAGTTTATAAAACACAATATACGATGATTTGTGAATGTTGGAGTGTGAGTGAAAAAGAAAAGAAGGACTTGGCAAAACTGCTTAAATATTCACTCTGGCTGAATAGGAAAAGAACACTCCAATAGGAAAAAAGGGTTGGTTCATTTTATCTCATATTTAAAGGCATCCATTAGCCATCTTTGTGAAAAAAAATCTGCAAGAAATTATAAAACTAATTCTGATGTTCAAGAAAGAAGTCATACAAGAAACAAAAATTAGGAGATTACTAAAGCTGATGGTGGATGTTCTATAAATGGAAAAGGTCCTCTAGAGAGGGTATCTTAGACCAAGTAGAATCCTAGACAGTGACTGCATTTGTGTAGGGAAAAAAAGGCATTGCTATGGGCAAAAACATTGCAGCAATCACAAAAAAAAGGAACATAGCATCAGGCAAACTAAGAGAAGAGAGAAAGTATGAACAACAAGGATAAAAGTTGTAGAAAAATCAGTATATAGGAGGTTTAAAAAAAGGGCTTTGGAAATAAAACTATTTGCATAATACTGAGTACCATAGTAACATTTGTTCAAAAACACATATATTGAAGTTCCACAAAAGTAAAGCAGCATCTCTTCCTGATTGAGGGCTATCGCCATGGCATGCAAAGGACAATCAAAAGGTACTATGTTTTCTATTTGAAAGAAACGGTAGGCACTGGAAAGTTTACTGCAAGTTTACTGCCCTCAAGGGTATCCTATTTGGAGAGAAACAGCTACTATTATTTTAGGGAGAAATAGCTATGTAACTGAATCCATGCACTAAAGCATACCCTTTATGTACTGTGAAAAAAAAACACTGTAAGTTTTGTGAAAAAAAATATTTTCAGTAAGAAAAAGTCTGAGTCATTAATATTAGACATGAATCTTAAAAATAAGTAGAGTGAAGCTTAGAACTGCTTAGATATGGGGAGTAACAGGGCTGAATAGGTAGCTAGAAGCCAGATCATGAAAAGCTTTGTATATTATCCCCTGTGAACTATTATAGCATCTTAACAAGAGGGACCATTTTCCAGAGAATATTTTAAAATATTAACAATTATCCCTATATTTCTTTCTCCCAATAGTCTTGTCCCCATTCATGCAGAACGCTATTCTGTACAAATTGCCAAAATAAAGGAAGGTAACCTCATTTTCTAGGTAGATAACCAGCGAAGGAACAATATTCCGGAAACAGAAAATGCTGCTTGATGTGCTTCTGAGACAGGGCCTTGGACAGCCTTCCTGAGGATCTCTGTCCTCCTGCCTGACTGCAGAGCAGCAGAATGATTTCTGAGCTTGCAAGAATAGACAGCCGATATACGGAGTGCTGCAAGACCTGAAAGTACCTTGTGGACAGGATCCTGAGGCATCTCCAAAGACTCCTGTCTAGACAAATGACACATAAGACTAGATGCTCCCCACATTTAGTAGTTTGACTCTATGTAAGCTATGTCAACTTCTACAACTCAGCTTGCTCTTTTCATTCGGATTACAAACAGCATCCGTTCTCTCAAATAGTACAAATACAACAACAACACACGAATCCTTCCTTTGATTCTATATTTTCTTGAAAGAGTAGGCTAGGTTTAGTTTTTTTTTTTTCAATTCACTAATATGTTATTCTGCAGTTGCTTAATGTTAGAAGCAAGAAGGAGGTCTTTCATAAAGAAGGGACTATTCCAGCAGAGCTTAACTGGATGACTATCTGAGAAAGATTATGTTTTGGCTTACTGAAAAAAAAAATGGATATCAAAATATCTCTCATTATATAGTATATATCCATCTTTATTGTTTGTCGGTGCAATGATAAATTATGTATGTGAGAAATTACATAGTGCAGTGATTAAAAGCCAAATTAAACATCTCAGAGTTAATACTGAAGAGGCACTCTCTGTTAAAGATGGCCTAATATTAAAATGAAAATGTCTTTGACACATTAGGAAAACTTTTGATGACTCTTTTCCTTTTTATATCTCCCTTCACATCTGAAGATATAGTGTAAGTTGATAATACATTATAAAATGACCTTCACAAATCTAAAATAATGACTGCCTAGAACGGGTCATGGTATTATAGATTACCCAATGAATAATGACCAGTTTTAATGAAAAGGCATAGTGAAACTTATTTGACCCTGCCACTTCTATATGTCCTTCTAAAGGGTCATAATAATATCCCAGTCCATTCATTCCCCATGACTTAATGATTTCTGATTTAGCCAGTCTAGATCTGCAAAGGAAAAGAAAAAAATCTCTAGAAAATTTAATCCTAGTTAATAAAACTAGTTAAATGATAAGACAAAGTAGTAAAATTTCAGTGACAATGTTTAAATTAGAATCTGATTTATCTGTACTACCAGCCACAGATGGAAAGTGAGAGCATGTAGGTGTATTATTTTAACAAAAAAATATGTTGAAGAAAAACATTAGAATAACTTTCTTTCCCCTAGAAAACATTTTAGGGCGCCTGGGTGGCTCAGTTGGTTAAGCGACTGCCTTCGGCTCAGGTCATGATCCTGGAGTCCCTGGATCGAGTCCCGCGTCGGGCTCCCTGCTCGGCAGGGAGTCTGCTTCTCCCTCTGACCCTCCCCCCTCTCATGTGCTCTCTCTCATTCTCTCTCTCTCAAATAAATAAATAAAATCT
>NW_022589710.1:16604108-16665161 GCF_004348235.1 Phoca vitulina
AATAAATAAAATCTTTAAAAAAAAAAAAAAAAAAAAAAAAACATTTTAAAAAATGAAATTTAAGAATTTAGAAGCTGAGACATTTAAACAAACTATATAATTTGTTTGAGAGAGATATATGTGTAGCACTAAATAATCAATGGACATTTGAATGTTTCAATTTAATAAAACATTTATTTGAAGGAATTGACTATAGTTTGAGACTGTGGGATCATGTAAGTTTCACCATAGTCAAAGATATTAATGAAATTTAAAGTTGTAGCAGTAATACCATTAAAATAAAAATTGGTAAATTAAGATCAGCATATTTCACATGAATACTTTTTATACAGTGCCCTAAGAGTTAACCAATTGTATCAGATAAATTCCATATGCATGATTTGCCTCAGTTAAAGTGCTAAAGTAGACTGAGGCTAACTTCCCTTCTGAAAGGAGTTAATATTTTTTTCATTTTTGCTACAATTAAGACTCATATTTTAGCTTTCAATGTCATATTGTCAATACCCAATTTTTATTGTCACCTCTACTATAAAGCATCTCCTCTTCTTGTCAAGCTCAGAAGGGCACTGTGATGAACCTTGCATTGCATTGGCTCATGATCATTTTCCTGTCAACATCTATCACAATACTACAGAAAGAGCGTCTTTTCTACAGTTACTTCAATGAAGCTATTACACGATCAACACTTACTATGCCTGAACATCACTGCTTTAAACTACATTTATCAGGAAAACAAAAAAAGAAAGTCTTGCCTGTTTTCATTAATGATGAAGTATATGACGTATATATGTATGAAGCAATAAGACGTATATGCCAAGTAATTATTTTCCAAAAGAATCCCACATTTAAAAGCAAATTTGCTGAATTATCCAAAAGTATCAATAAACAGTGAGGATAAAACAAATGTGGGTCAACTTTAAACTTGAGTCTAAATGTTGCTTGATAGCTCCATAAAGCCCGTGGGATTTTATGTCTTCAAAGGAAGCTGATGTTCTGAGGAATTTAATGGGGAAGTTGATGGAGAAAAATCAACAAGGTTATGAACTGCAAATAGACCAGATGAACAAACTCCATACGGTGGAACTATTAAGAGATTACACTCTAGGGGCACCTGGGTGGCTCAGTCGTTAGGCGTCTGCCTTCGGCTCAGGTCATGGTCCCAGGGTCCTGGGATCAAGCCCCGCATCGGGCTCCCTGCTCAGCGGGAAGCCTGCTTCTCCCTCTCCCACTCCCCCTGCTTGTGTTCCCTCTCTCGCTGTGTCTCTCTCTGTCAAATAAATAAATAAAATCTAAAAAAAAAAAGAGAGATTACACTCTAAGAAAACTGAAAGACTAGTCTGTGAAACGTGGTCAACTTGCCAAGCGAATATTCTGTGGCACAGATATGGAAAATCAGGGTCATTCCCTCTCCACCTCTCATTTTTTAGATGACCTGAAAATGCTCAGTCTTAAGATTGGACTGCCCTGGGTTCAGTTTTGTGCTCTGCTGCTTTCTTACTAGCAATGTGACACTGTGACTATAATTTATATTGCTTATCCTTCAGTTTCATCATTTTTCAAATGATGCAAGCTTGGTGGGCGGATTAGAGCAATTTTTACAAACTATATAACATCATTTCTGGTTATTTTTAACTTATTACAATGATAAAAACGAACATGAAGATAGTTTAAATAATAATGAGGCTAGTTTAACAATTCCAGTCTCGTATCAGAAAGCCCCATTTGATCTTAAAGGTACATCAAACATGAAGAACCATTTAGACACCGTCTCTGAGGTTATGCTGGGTAGAGAGCTTTCTAAATGGCCTATTTCCTAAATGGAAACTATTTCTTCAAGATTAGACAAAAATGCCTCTTACTTCCACGTAGAGAGGAATTTTTTTGCGTGTGTTTATGTAGCAGTTACATTTCCCATGTAAAAGTGAGCGCAATTTCAGCTTCACAAAGCATAGAAAGAGACCAAAGACAACTAAAAAAGAAACAATTCCAATTAAAGAAACAGGAGTTGTTTTTGTCTTAAAACAACTAAAACCCAACTCAAGTAACTTTGGAATTGACTATTTCAAAATGGTGTTAGTGGCAGCTACCACTGAATAGAGAGACATGGACCCTATCAAACCTCTCTGTTTTTGTGATCCATATGTCTCTTTGTCAATCTCATATTTTCCATTTGGTTTTCTCCATAGAACTAGAATCATGCCTACAAACAGCCCTGGGCTGAAATATGTCTAGCAACACAACACAGGAAAAAATACCCATCTCCAGTATAGAAACTCCTAAGGACAGTTTCTTACTGCCCTAAGTTATATTAATTCACCAGCCCTAGAACAATGATCACAACCAAGTATTGGAAATACCAGAAATGTCCCAGGCTGGGGTCATTTGACTATCACTGTGAGTGATTAAGAATCTAAATTTTTCACCTTCTAATAGAAAAAAGTTTGATCTGAAAGAGGCTCATTGCCCTGGGGTGTAAAGTACTAGAACCAACAAGCAGGAGAAATATATATATACTCTAAAAGGAGCATAAAATGTTGTATATTATGCATACATTAGCATATATTAATATAGATGTATATATTAGAGTAAAAATCCCTTTTTATGCCAATGTTCAGCAAAGAATATATTCTTGTCCTTCAAACTACAGACAGTGAAAAACAATATAACATAAAAGGATGATCGTGAAAGGACAGTGGGAGTAATAAAGAGAACAAGGAGGGTTAAGGCAGAAAAGAAACAAGATTAATGTTAAATTCAAGGTAGACATTCTTTCCTAACAACTATTTATATCTCTGTGCATTTTATATGTGTATAGTTTATAAATTGTCTAAATTACTTTTTCAACACACTTATATAAGTTACCCTTATATCAAATTTAACTCACTCAAATTTAATAATCCTTTTCATAAATTGCCTTAAAGAATCCCCATACATGCTTATTCTCATAGGGTCAATGATGTATCGCCTAGTCAAATGCTATACTACATATACATTATTATTAATTAAGGTATGTTCAGCCACAAATAAAAAACATTATAAACAGTGGCTTAGAAAAAATAAGTCTATTTGTTTTGTACAACAAGAAGGTCATGGTTGGACAGTGCACATTGGTATGGAAGCTCATCCACGTCCCCAGGCACCTGTGCCCCTTCCTTTGTCCTGCCCTATCACTTTTGGCTCATGGCAGTCACATTTCCAGGTATCCAGTTTTCATTTCAAAACAGAAAAAGTATAAAAGGAAAAGGATGAAGAACAAATAAATAGAGGCAAACACGTTGTATTTCTTTTCATAAAAACTTTCCTGGAAGTCTAACCCAGCAACTTCTTGAAGTCCATTGGCCAAAACTGCGTCATAATGGCCTTCTGTGGCCTCAAATTAATGTGAGAAGATAAATATTTTTAATTAGCACATTTTCACCCAATGAAACTAATTTCACTCTATGAAATTAGTTAGAGCTCTAACTAGTAAGGAAAGAGAGAATGTCAGTTGAATAAGCAACTACTTATACTGAGAGTGTTATCATGATAAAACCATGTCATCTATAATTTACATCCCACACAGGCATTCTACACATCTGGTGTTAGAAGTGAAAATAATAATCAAAAACCATGATAGCTACAGCTAGTTAAAGTCTAAAATTAAAAAAAAAAAATGTTCCAGTCACCATGGCCAAGTTAAAGAGTGTCTGAAGAAGTTTTCAATTTGTTATGCATCCCACATGCTTTTCTAAAATTCCGTATAACTAAGTTATTATGTAGGCATATCTTTATTTAAAGACTAGAAAGCCAACTTTCATAGAGTTGAAGTGATTTTCCCAAGTTCCATAGATAGGGCCAAGAATTTAACTGAGATATTTTACATTTCACATCTCCTTTTTATGTACCATGCTTTCCTATACATTCATGCCTTTAGGATGAACGATTCTGCCTTTTGTTTCTCCCCCCACCTCCCCCTGGTGTATGTTGATGTTCCTTTCAACCAAAATGCAAACTTTAAAAAAAGAAGTATAGTTTAGGGGGTAACTCTTTAATTGGTTTTAGGCTTGAACTTTTGGAGAAATAAATCTGGAGAATCTTTAGTACACTGATTATTGCTAAAAATAATAATTATAAAAATAAATAATTAGATTGTTGATTAATTAATTAATTAATAGGTTACTTCTCTACAGTGCTAAGTGTAACTGGTAAAGACCACTTTTTAATCATACCAACACATGTATACCTTTAGTAGCAATAGGTTTTTTAAAAAGGTCAGTGATTACTGCAGTGATAGAGTTATAAATATACAAAAAGGTCTTTGATTAATTCTGACAAGAAAAGTGTTTCTGAATGAGAATGAAATCTTTGAAGAAATTCTTGAAGCAAAACACAAAAGTGCTTCAAGGTAATTAAAATTCAATTTTATTCCAGGTCTTTTATGTGGCTACAACTATAGAAATTCCATGGAAATCCAAAATTGTTAATGTAATATTTTCCATCAAAGAAATGACAGACCAGGACCTTTCATGGCATCATGAAATAATCAGAAAATGTTATATTTTGAAAAGAAAATAAGAAAACAGTCACTCTATTTAGCACTCGCTGTAATCTCTGTTTTTTCGCTAGGTAATTTATGAGCAAATTATCCATGAATAATATTGACTGTAGATTGCTGCTATTGCCATGTAAATGCAAATTGTGTTTGATCCTCCTTACTGATGGAGTTTGAGAAAAAATTACTTGCCACATCAATGGCAATATATGAAGAACTAGAAATTCGTGTTTTATCTGCTCTGATAAAGATCTCAAATTCAACATAGCAGCTGCAGTTGGGGCCATCATCTGCTTAACTTTGTGGCAGTCCGCCTCTCTTTTTCAGGATCCATCTAGTTTCTCCTGGCCAAAATAAATTAAAAATAGATTAAACAGGGATATGATAGGGACCTCCACCTTTAAGTGTGTTACGGTGACACTAATCTCTGAATTCCCTCCTTTCTGCAATGCTGTTTCTAATTACTGTATTGTCTGGGGTGGAAAAGGGCAGTTTCAGGATTTTCCTCTTAATCCTTCTTATCTTAAGCGCGCCTTTTTCTTCTTTCTTCCCATAGGTTTTACATGAGGTGCTAGATTTTCAGGCTCATGAACCCAGTTGCTCCTATCTCAGATCTAGGACATATGTAGTTCGTCTCCAATGATAGTTTCTGCCGGCTTTACAGTTAGACCCTTGGCCCTATTTTCTGGCACTTGCCTTTCAAATATTCCACTGTAGCCCACAGTTTTTATAAGATCTTAGAGTTGACAGTTGGCTGCCCTGGGCCCACTTTTTTATTTTTCCAAAGCTTCCAGCATTTGCAATGGCAGCCACCCTGATCTATGTGTCATAATTATCATTGTTCTGATACCTTCCAGTTACCATGTCTGTACCATTTCTTAACATCCCACCCTGCACCTGTAAACAGACCCAATTAGCCACAAGGTAAAACCTTGATAACTGTGATGCCACTATACGCAAAATATTATTACCACCTCATTTGGCATCAGAGAGAAGATCCTAATTGTCAAGTTACTGAAAAATCTGGCTCCAAATGTCATCCAAAGAGGCTGCTTTCTAGGCTCATCTTGATTCCAACCATCACAGCCTTAGTTTTTATATCAGTAGCACGTGACAGAGCCTTTTCTGCTCTACCATATCAGGACTTGCAGTCCCAAATAACAGAAATGAGAAGAAAGAGAAACAAAAGAGAAAAGAGAATGACCACAGAAGGGAGTTTTGCCAAACTGAATACTGTTTAGTATCAAATGCAACTAATTGCTTAAATTTCTGAACCATTGTCCTTCAGACTATATATATGGTTACTTCTCTGAATAGTCTATTGGGGGAAGGAGTGAAAGACTTTTATTTACTACCTTTCAAATTTCCTTTTGATCAATAGTCTGCTTCATTGCGTACTAAAATTCTCTTATAGTTTCTTACTATGAAACCAGAGGATTTCATAGCATCCTAGCACTTAATATCAACAGGAAGGCCTGAAGCAGGAAACATGGGTATGGGCGACTATTATTGGACTGTGCTTTCAGATAATCACTTGGGGCATATGCAAATTTTGTCACTGAAGTATTACCCAGGGATAGAACTTGTGACCTAATGTCTTGGATCGAAGTGAAACCAAAGGCACCTAAAATGGGGCATAGCAATCCTGTAATAGCTAAAAAGTTTGTCTTGAACATCAGCTAAACAAAGATGACTCCTACCTCTCAGCTTCTAGGCTTGCTTCCTTATTACAAAATTCATGTCTATTTGTAAATTTTTATACAAAAAAGTTAAAGAAACAAATTTATCATAGTAAATTATGAGATTATTTTGATAAAGAAAATAATATGGTCTATCTGCCAAGGTACTCAAACTCCAAAGGCAATCAAATGATTAGATTATCAAACTTAGAATTTTAAGCTAAAATCATATTACTTATACAACATCATTTCACATAATCCATAATTTGTTCCATATAAACTGTGAATAATTTTTATAAAGGATTGATTTTTTAATAAAGTGAGCATTCTCAAAGAGACTTGCCACAACACTCATGCTATTCCATAAAGTGGTGAATCTTTTCATTGAATTATGTTTGCCTTTATATACAGATTTTACTATATTTGTGTGTGTGCATGTACTGTGTGTCAGTGTGACAGGCTGATTTTGATCTTCATAACTGCATTTAAATTATATAGTTTGTATCTTTAGTGATCTCTTAGTTATGTTACCATTACCTGCAAAAAAATTCATTTTTTTTGCTTTTATTCTTCATTTTACCTATTAATCTCTTTTTTCTAGGTTTTAGATATGCTCTTATGCTATGCTAGTAATCTTCATGTCAACTGTTTTCATTTCTCTTTTAGAATAATAAACCATGATATATATGTTTAACAATACAATTTGTAATATGTCTGTATGTTGATGCTCTAAATGTCCAAATTAAAGGCAAATATGTTGTTTTAGAGTAAATCTTCAGTAGAAATTTTAGTCTGTTGCATATCTTTAGAGAAGGTAATTAATACTCAGGTAAGAAACGTGTTTAGTTAAGCATGTGTTTGCTTATTTGACATTTGAAAGTAAATAGTCTATATGAATATGAGTCCCTATGGTACAACTTTTAATATATTTTTTCTTCTGTCAATAATCTTAACTTGCTTCTGTAAAAATACTTAGAGTGTAACTCGGACCATCAAGATGCATTTCCATAGATCTTTAAATCTAATTGTATTGCCCTTTTTTAAATTTTTTTTTTTAAAGTAAGCTCTACACCCAGCGTGGAGCCTAACACAGTGCCTGAACTCACGACCCTGAGATCAAGACCAGAACTGAGACCAAGAGTCAGATGCTCAACTGACTGAGCCACCCAAGCACCCGTTTTGCCCTTTTTTGAACCAATTTTGCAAATAATATTCCATGACAAATAATGTTTCATAACGTTTTTTAAATATAAGACTCCATAGAATAACCACATTGCTTGATATGGAAATGGTGTTTTATTTTTTAATATTCTTTAGTATTCCTTTCAGAGGAACAATAGGGAATGATTTTTATGTCAAGGAAAGATTTCTTAATGCTAAGAGGAGCATTTACCTTAGGCTATCAGACATCTCAATATGTACTTATTCCTTCTTTCATTTATTCATTTTTAAAATAGTAACATAATATAAACTATGCAATGGACATTAGTAACATGGCAACTGAGCAATAACATCCCCAGAGACCCTTCTAACTTAACCCTGCAGTTGCTAAGAGCTTCCCTTGGCTATGAATATAAGCTCACCCTCCAAAATTTTTGGTTGCAATAGACTGTGTTCACAGGTTTTATATCTTTTAAACCTATCATTTATTCTCACCTGAATTTGTTAATGTATGCATCTATTTATAGAGAGTCCTAAAAAGGTAGAGCTGATTTTAGCTAATGATAAAAAAAAAAAAAAATTTGCCCCAGTAATTATAGAGGACTCTTTTGATAGAAAATAGCTACCCAAATTTAAATGATTAATTAATGAAGTTCACAAAGAAATAGTGAACAGTACTGAATTTACAACAGATAGCAACATTAAAACTAATTTTCTGAAAAAATAATAAGAGCTGATTGACAGGTAAGGGCCTTTTAATATATAATAGCTATAGCTATTTGCAGCCTCTTATTTTGTAGAAATGTTGTGTTTTTGCTAATGAGGGATATAACTATTGGCTCTTTTTGTTAGTGTTTGTTTTTGTTTTAGGGGAAAAAAAAAAAACAACAGGAAGAAGATAAAGGAATGTGAAGGGATAGAGCATTCAATCCTCCTCTGCCCAAACACAACCAGACTATTAATTTTGTATCACTAAAGAAGAAAGTTTGGAAGAAAACATCTGAAAAAGTTTGCTGACCTGCTAGGTGTCAAGGAGGCTAATTAAGACAATTGGGACAAACCAAAAGCAAAAAGTAACAATCAAGACTATACACATTTATTGTGATGGTGCAGGTAAAAGGCAAAGAAAAAGAAATGTTCTATTTTTTCTCCCCACAGAACACCATCAGGTATGGGTCAATTTGATGACATTCAGAGCAGGCATGGAAAATGTCACTGCAGAAGAACCTTGACCAAGAACCTTGCTGCTTTATGGAGCTGGAGAAGCTGGGAAGACTGCAAAGAGGGATGCCTAGGAGTGGCAAAGTACAAAGTCAGAATGGAGAAAAATGTCTTAAGGCCACACAACAGAGAGGTCTAGGCAGAGTTGTTGCAAAGTGCCTCGGTCAAGGCCTCCTGATAAGGAAGCCTTTGGAAATCAGTTGCTTGAGATAGAAATGCTCACTTCTGTATAAGCATGGCAGACCAGAGGTGGGGCAGACAGCCTGGGCCCTTGCTGCAGCTCCCTGAAGAGACTGCACTGCACTTGCTATGAACCAAGTCTGAGTGGGGGAAGGCAGTTTTTCCTCCTGAAGCCTGTTAGACAAAGGCTTTGTAATTAGCTGTGGTCAGGCCTGAAACATCATACATATGATCTGGCCTGGACCCAAACTCAAGAAAGTTCTTGCCACCAGAGATTATGTGATACTCTGGGAACAATAATTATGTTTCAGCTTCCTGGAGGCAAGTGAATCACAGACATGAAAGAGTCATTTTCTCACCCCCTACAATTTGGCAAACTATAAAATGAGGATGGTCATCAAACTGGCACCCAGGAGAACATTATCCTTATTAAGGGCTCCAAGAAGGGTGCCTCCTTAGCGCAGCAGGCAGCACGTCAGTCTCATATTAAGGGCTCCAACAAAGGTAGTACTGATGCATCAATTATCATTGGAAGCCCCCAAAGAGCAGCTGAAAAACGAGTAAAAATGTTCTGCACACAGGTGAGATTCTGGGGACAGAATCTCTAAAACAACTTTAAAGAAAAGCTTGTATAGGTTAAGGTGATCCCAAGTATGGATGCTTGTTTTAAGTACTGGTAGGACTCAGAAAAATGGTCTCAGACGATAGCTTTCTGTGTGAATTCAAAGAGCCATTTCCATTAACTACAATACTTAATGCCCACAAGCCACTTGAGTATATTCCTCAACTGATAATTGGGGGTGGG
This sequence comes from Phoca vitulina, assembly GCF_004348235.1. Classification (NCBI taxonomy): domain Eukaryota; kingdom Metazoa; phylum Chordata; class Mammalia; order Carnivora; family Phocidae; genus Phoca; species Phoca vitulina. The sequence continues at coordinate 16,613,686 of NW_022589710.1, forward strand.
AAGAGCATTCTCATTTTATGGAACAACTACTGCCTGGGCAATTCAACTAAAATCTTCAGTTACGTTAAAGCCAGTAGGTACGAGAAAGTGACCAAAATAGCTTCCTTTTAGGTCTCTTTTGCCTTAATCCACAAAATGTTGGACTATAAGGCATAAACCTGGACAAATTTATTTCTCCACTTTTGGTGTGGCAGAAGTAGTGGCATCTGTTCTCAAACTCCCTACCTGAACCACAGGTATCGGGGTGCTTGACAAACCCAGATCAAAAGATAGGGGTGAATATATTGAGAAAACTCATTCTCAAGATTTGCAGTAGAGCAGAAGTTGAAGGATCTGCCCTCAAGGACTCCCATCCCATCACGTGTGGTTAGATAAAACCAGAACAGACACAAAAATGTATGAAACTCTAGACGTGCTTGGAAGTCCTAGAAAATGCCTGGAGTTCCCCCTAGTCAAGATGGGGGACTGGGAACATTTACAAATTGGGATAACCTAGAAGACATGCTGAGGTCATAAATAACCCCCAAATCTTAGTGAATTAGTACAATAAAAGTTTATTTTTAGTTTATGCCAAGTTGGCTGAGGCTCTGAGCAACAATCCAGAACAACTGTTCTCTTTGTAGCAACTCAGCAATCCAGGTTAATGACGTCCCCAACACTTTCTAGCTGCTCTATCTGGAACACATATTCTCTCCAACCTATGTGGAAGAGAAAAACAGTGCTGGAATGTCTCCCTGCAGTAATTAAAGGCTGTGGCCCTGAAATGACCCATTACATTCATTCACAAAGACTTTGCCAATTCTAGTCACATGACACTGTCTAACTACAATGAGAAGTCATGGCTGAACAGTGGAAGTGTCTAAGGCAGAGTTTCAAGCTGTGTGATATTGTAAATGTGACCTAATTGTACTCAGGGTAGTAGAGTTTGGAAATCTAATAGTAGGTATATCCTCCACACTAAAAAGATCAAAGGATGGGATGGAATAGAAATGATTCAACTGGTCTCCGGGTTCTTTCTCCACCAAATAGTTTTTTCTCCTGTCCACATACATTAACATTTCTTACAATTTAAGATTATGGCACTAATGATTCCAGTTTTATATCCACTGCCCTAGCCGTCATTACTGAAGCAGAAATAAAAATATGTTTATGTCTACAGCGAACTGAGCTCCGGTGGACTCTTTGACAAAAATCAGAATTAGATTCTAGATGTTAACTCCCTTTCCCAACAAATATGGAATTTTCTTGTAAAGTTTAGAATTTTGTTGAGTTTTAATAATTGTCACCTTAACACCTAATAAACCAATGATCATTTTATATCCAACATTTCTATTACTCAGCTTTTTAATTTATTTTTATTAATGCAGGGAAGGTGATATGAACTGGAAAACCTGGAACAAATTATGGTCAGCTTAAAGACATCTGCTGTCAAGACTTTTAAAGGGGGCATATTTATTAACTTAAATTTACTACTCTTGATTGGTTTTTGATATATCATCATTCTTCCTTTCTTCCTTGAGGGGGGAACTTTTATGGAAGGTGTTACTGCACAGCTGTTATTTCCTCTCACTAATAATTAGCTCATTGTAAAATTCAATCTGTTGTTACTTTAAGCCTCCCTATTTCCCTAAGTCAGCTGCCAAAAGCATTTTGTAACTTACTTATTCATGTTTATTTTTAAAAATGGTGTGGAAGTATATTCTACCTGATATCAGCACAATTCATTTTTATCTTTAATAAGTTTTATTTACGTGTCTTTTGCCTCACTCTAACTCATCCTCATGGTACATCACACTTGTTCAGTATTTGGGGGGATTTTTTTAGTTTTGTGCTTGTAAATATTAAATGTCTTCCTATACCTTCAGCTCTCTGTTCTCATCTGTTAAACATAATGTGCAGGGGCGCCTGGATGGTTCAGTCAGTTAAGTGTCCAGCTCAGGTCATGATCTCAGGGTCATGAGATTGAGCCCGGTGCTGGGCTTGAGATTCTCTCTCTCTCTCCCCACACACACACTCTGTCTCTCTCTCTCTCTCTCAAATAAATAAATAAATAAATAAATAAATAAATAAAAAAAATCTTAAAAAAAAAAACATAGTGTACAATCTGGATTGTAGGGAAAACTAGACATGAGTGAGAGGTGGCTGGGCAGGACAGCATAGAATAAATACAGTGTAGCCAGGAGAAAAATGGCTTGGGACCTGACTGGGCATCAAGACATAGATACACTCATTCCATTAGGCAAGAGGAGAGGCAATAATGTGCTATTCACATTTCATCCTTATTTCTAATACTCCAATCTTCTGATTATAATTATTTCTTTTCCTATCACAAACATGCAAATATAATGTAATATTTTATCAAAAGTGACAAACAGCTAAGGATATTAAGTACACTAGAGGACATATGTGTATATATAGGACATGTGTATATACTCACTAGTACAACATGCCCAGAAACACACATGCCAAACACATAAATACCATCCACATACACATAGTCAAACACCACACACATAAAACCCACACCCACAACATACCACATATCCATCCATATCACACATGCACACAACACAAACCACATTCTACATACTACTCACTGCACTCACATACACACCACCTTTCCTACCCCCACACACAACACTCAACACTCTGACTCCTGAAATCCACAAACTTTACATCAGTGGCACAAGCATGTATAAAGTATCATAGTCCCTTAAGATTCTTTCTTTGTTGAACATTTGTGTTAAAAAGAAAACTTTGTTGTTTCCTAATAACACCTATAAAGATAATTTATCTGTATGCCTTTGTTTTAAAAAACAGTTTTTCAATATTGTCTTTGGAATATTCCAAGGGTACAATATTTGTTTAAAAGAGTTTTAAAGAAAAAGTTAATTTTCTTTCCAACAGTTTTTATTCCTCAAAAAAAGCAATTAATTATTTCTAATATTGTTAAAAACATTACAATAAAATGATGAAATAATTAAATTAGTTCTTAACCTCATATATGACTTTTATCATAATGCACTTTAGTATTAAGAATTATTGCACAAATAAGAGTTTTAAGAGATAATTATTCCCAATATTAAGTTAAAACCATTAACCCCGTTATTGTGTCCAGCTCAGGTCATGTCTCTGTAGGTTTATTAATACGTAGTGATAAAAATGTAATCATGGACTTTTGGACATAAACATCTTTATTCCAAAGATGTTTCTTGAAAGCATATTTTATCCCTACCACTTGACCAAAGAATCAGAAAATATTAGAAAAGCAAAAAGATTGTGAGAGCCATGATCATTGAACAATAGATTTTGCCCAACCCTTACTATTTATCTTCTTCCCTCTCTTGGGGGAGAAAAATGGTGGTGAGAGAGATGAGGGAGAGAAGAAAGTAAGCAGGGATAGGGCACATGACAGATGTAATTTTTTTTTTAAAAGCATGAAAGACTTAGACTAAATTAAGGTGGGGAAAAGGCCTAAATTTGAACCACCATGTCTCAGTGTATTATCTAGCAAAGCTAAATGCTTGAAATTATAGAAAAGTATTAACTGATATAGCAGTTCCTCTGGCACAGATATTTGTGCTTGCGCACATGCACACGTGGACATGGGCGTAGATAATTCCAAATATAAGTAGAGAAGCAAAGGAATGTGATAGGCATGGTAAAGGGAAGAGAGAATAACTTAAAGGATATTTTTCTAAGGCCATTCATGACTACGATTCCTGGTTCCCTTCTACTGTGAAAAAAAATCTTGTTTTCTAAGTTTATACAATATATACAACACACACACACACACACACATACATATATTTTACTTTTATATTTCTGACAAGGCATTCCTCTCTCTGGTGCCATGCAGGAGGGCATATCAGAATAGCACAATTAATCCTGATGACCAAAGAGATGAAGATGTCTATGATAATCCATTTTCCCAATCTCAAAGCAACCCCAGATATTATTGAATTAGTTGATAGAGAAAAAAAAAATACCTGTGTTGTATAGTCTTGATATTGTTTCTCTGAATATGTGAGAATATATGGATGGACTATGAATTTTCCATGCCTGTCAGATATAACTGTAAGGAAAGTGGCCCCAACAATTTTATTTCAATTGCTGCCATTGTTTCCCCATTCCTTGGTTAATTTTCTATTTCATATACCATGTGCTTTGCTTAGGAGTTGAAGCTCTTCCACTACAAAAGCTGCCGAGGTCTGTACTGGGGAATGTTGCACTGGCTGGAAAGTAAACATATAAAGGCAGGGCATGGGAGAGAGTCCTAAGTTCTGAAATAAATGATGAGAACTCACAGAGAAATACTCCTCCGATTAGCACCAAATTAAACCAATATAAATCTTACTTTTCAAAATACAAATGCAAGAACTTCAAAGAGAAGGGTAAATCAATCAGATCAAATTGCTGACCTGAGCGACACTTCTCAAGCATCTGACTTACTTCTGGGAGTTCATTATCTAACTCAGACATGGAAGAGCAGTAGACAAAGATAACTGCATGGCCAGTAGAGCAAATCCCTCTTCTAACTCAAATCGCTATTGAGGTTCACAATAAACCACCTGAGCTAAAAGTAGGAAAAAGTAACTGCTATTGAAAAAAACAAAACAAAACAAAACTCCCTAGAATCAATCAGCATTCTGTAATAGGGCAGGATTTTGTTTCATTTGCACAATAATCTTAAGAAAACAGGTTGAGCTCAATTGATCATTGCATTGGAGAAAAGGAATTTTGAGTTTTATGTTTATGTTTTCTAGTTTGTTGCCTTGGAGAGCTCTGAATGGATAAAGGGACTTGGGGATGAGGAAGGCATTTGGGAAATTTTTCACAGGGCCATAAAATGAGGTAGGGACCTAGATAATTGACCACCAGTAAAGATGAATGTGCCTGAGAAATTTTAGGAAAAGTCATGAGGATGCTTGTTCAAACTGGTTACTCTTCTATGCTCTAATTTCCTTTCATTATAGCAAAAATTTCACGAAATTTTTGTTATCACATAACACATTGTCTAATGGTGACTTGGGAGATGGCATACAATCCTTATTCACACCCAGGTAAAGGGAACCAGGAAGAATAAGAGAATTCAAAGTGATTGATAAATGAACCTGAAGCAAACTTGTAGAACAAAATGCAATAGGTAGCTAACAAGAGAGGGTAAACATTTATAAAACAAGAATGTGGATTCTAAGAACCATTAAGGAAAGCCTGGGCTTTGAACAATCCCATGGGATGAAAGCCCATGTTACTTTATTTGCATATATTAAAAGAAAGGGCCAACACCAGAGGAATAGGGTAGATGGGTATTCACTGTTGGTCCTCTTATAAGAGACATCTATGCCATCCACTGAAATCCATCTCCAATCCCTGGCATATAGCTAGAATTTTTTCACCCTTCTTTGTAGTTATGTATGGCTATATGGAATTCTCTCTAACGGAATGTGGGTGGTAGTGATGTAAGCCAATTTCTGGCACAATAAAATCTAATATGTAGTTCCTCCATTTCTTTCCCCACCTACCAGCTTTGTGCAAATAATTATGTGTTCTTAGGAGATGACATAGTCACAAAATATAAGATGCTTTAGTTACCAAATCACAACATGAAGGAAAGCTATGCCTCTGACCACTCAACTGATTGTATGGGTAAGAAATAAGTTCCTATTATATTAAACCACTAAAATATTGGGATGCAAAAGGGAAAAAAGAGAGAGAGAGAGAGAAATCAAGAAACAGACTCTTAATTATACAGAACAAACTGATAGTTACCAGAGGGGAGGAGGGTAGAGGAATGGGTTAAATAGATGATGGGGATTAAGGAGCGCCCTTGTTGTGATGAGCACCAGGTGATGTATGGAAGTGTTGAATCACTACATTGTACACCTGAAATTAATATTACACTGTATGTTAACTAACCAGAATTAAAATAAAAACTTAAAAATATATATATATTAAAAAATAAAATAAAAAATAAAATATTGGGATGCATTATTTTTCTGAGTCCATCTCTCCTAACTACCCTGTGCTACTTTGTTAGAAACTTGAGAAAGAAGAATGTTTACAAGGGTATAGGCATCTGACATATAGGATGTTACTCTGATTTTGTGGTTTTGACACATTTCCAGAAATCCCATATATTCCTATTCTCCTTATTAATCCCCAAATAAATAATATGAACCTTGTGCTTTCTTGAGGCTGAAGATAAAACTTCCATGACAAAAAGTCATGTAATCAAATTTAATAGGTAGAAAGGTAATTAAACATAATACATTGTGATAAGAACTCTGATAGGAAAGGTAAGCCTTAAGGAAGAGAAGAGTTGGAAATGAGAGAGAGGTGCTATAACAGATGAATCCCGAGGGCTTGAATGTAAAGGGCATTCCAGACAGTGGGTGATGCAAGTGTGAAGGTCAAGAAAACAATAACAGAGCAGGGTATTTTCCAAAAACGGAAAGTAATTAAGAGCTTTAAGAATGGTATGTTCTGAAGTCAGAGAGAGATCCATCAGACTTCTTATGGGACCTAGGGATTATAGAACATGACTCAATCTTGAAGGCTGTCGTAGGCATTGGAGAGTTTTAAGCAAAGAAGTGATGCTGTTGCATTTTCTGTGTAAGAAAGATCACTGGTGACCATAAAGAAGGTTAGATTAGAAGAGGATGGATAAGATTGATGAGAGAGAATGCCAATTAGGAGGTTGTTGCATTAATCCAGACAAGAAATAATGAGGCCTGAGCTATGTCATGGTACTGGGGACGGGAGAGAAGCAGTTTGGAGAGATGTTGAGGTATTTTCAGTAATTGGATATATCAGATTTGAATGCCAGCAGCTTATTTTGTAGATGCTACCTTATTTCCTTGCCAATACAATCTTCCCTGAGTCATTCCTGGAAGAAAAACATATCTGAGATATAGTATCATTTGTGGCCAAGCCAACTTCTACTGGTTTTAAACACTAGATGGTGATAAATAATTGGATTAATTACTTCACTATGTTAGTGACCCAAAACAAAGCTGCAGCTGGTATATAAAAGCTGTCATGTGTTCCGTTCAAAGAAATAAAAATAAGGAAAGTCAATTTGCTCTGAGAATTAAAACAGAATTTTCATAAAAGTGGTAAGACAAAGTCACCTTGGAAAGACAGAAGTATCTCAAGCCACCAAGATTTGACTGATACCACACTATTTTGTTCTGTATACCTCTGGTAACAAAGATCTATGTTTTGGTTCTAAAACTAGTTATATGAGGCTGCTAAATCTGAATTTACATCTAATGAGGCACTCCATTCTCAATTTCAGGTATTTGATCTATGGTTACACCCTAAGTTAGTTTAGGAAGTGTTGGTTTTATTTTTTGCCTACTCTTCAGAACTTTCCATCCTGGTCACCCCAACTAAACATAAAATCTAAGTAAAGTCAATGTTTTTACCATGCAAGCCTCAACTGAAAGATAAGTCCTAGACACCCCACCAGCCCACCAGAGATTGCTCCCTCAAAGTCCCTCCTTTTGAAGAAATTATAGAGTGGCCAAATTTACTCATATGGTAATGTTTATGGCCAGATCCTTCCCTTGGGAAGTTCAATAAGATAATAACAACCATGAGACATCTAAGGGCACAGCTAGCTTGTATTTCCTGTTGGTTACCTTCTTCCATTTTTAACCTTCTTCGAAAGCCTTCATAATATAATAAAAGTAATTCCCTTCTAATTTGTATCTCCGCAGTGTTTAAGTGTACCTCTTTCTTCTTCTTCTTCTTTTCTTCTTCTTCTTCTTCTTCTTCTTCTTCTTCTTCTTCTTCTTCTTCTTCTTCTTCTTCTTCTTCTTCTTTTTAGATTTTATTTATTTATTTGACAGAGAGAGAAAGAGAGCACAAGCAGGGGGAGCAGCAGAGTTAGAGGGAGAAGCAGATTCCCCGCTGAGCAGGGAGCCCGATATGGGGCTCGATCCCAGGACTCTGGGATCATGACCTGAGCTGAAGGCAGATGCTTAACAGACTGAGTCACCCAGGCACCCAAGTGTACCTCTTTCTGCCCCTTATAATGCAGCAGATAACACAGGAGCAGGGAAGAATACTTCAAGAGAACACTTAATTTAAGTTGCTAGAATGACTTTGCCATGTATTCACTGTATACACTGTATTCCTGACAAACTGCGAAGTACAGGCTAAATGGGAGAAGTAAATTTATCAAGAGACGAGCCTAAAGAGTGAGTGACGCATTCTCTGTCACTAGTCCCAGGATCCTGCTTTAGTAAAAATGTAGACCAGAAAGAGCATTTGAATAAGTCTGATTCTCATCATCTTAGAAAGTGATTATTCTTCTTGAGACATTAGTACTAGGGGTGCCTGGGTGGCTCAGTCTGTTAAGCATCCGACCGTTGAACTCAGCTCAGGTCTTGATCTCAGGGTCATTAGTTCAAGTCCCTCAGACTTATCAGTACTAAGTGCTCAGCATTGTGTTTATTTAAAAAATAGCTTGAACTAGAGTGGAGGGGTTGAGAGGGGTGGGGTGGCTGGGTGATGGACATTGGGGAGGGTATGTACTATGGTGAGCGCTGTGAATTGTGTAAGACTGATGAATCACAGACCTGTACCCCTGAAACAGATAATACATTATGTTAATAAAAAAATAAAAAATAAAAACAATCTCACCCTTCTCACTAATATTTTTTTGGGGAAGGTACAGTTACTTTCCATATAAAAGATATTTATGTTAATATGGAGTAAGCTTATTATTGTTACTTGTAAATGAATTCATAAATATTAAATACTTTTTCACTTTAAAAAAGAATTAAAAAATAGCTTGAGGGGTGCCTGAGTGGCTCAGTCGGTTGGGCATCTGACTCTTGGTCTAAGCTCCGGTCTTGATCTTGTGGTCATGGGATCCACCGGTCAGGCTCCGTGCTGAGTGTGGAATCTGCTTGAGATTCTCTCTCTCCCTCTTGCTCCCCCTCTGCTCCTCCCTAGACACCCCCCAGACACCCCCCCACTCCCGAGCTCTCTCTCAAATAAATGAATGGATAAAATCTTTAAAATTAAATTAAATTAAATTAAAAATAGCTTGAATTATCAAATATAAACTAGGAAAGGATGAGCTATAGTTATAGCTCAAAAATCTGATAAGGAATTTATAACTTTTAACACAGCAGTGGCTATATTAAACCCAGGGAAAGACACAATTCAACCACTCACTGAATGAAAAACATAGTTCTATCAAAAAGACCGTATTGCTGCTTCAACAAATAACCACAAATTTAGTGACTTAAAACAGGACAAAGTTATTACCATATGTTCGGGAGGTCAGAAGTCCAAAACTGGTCTCACTCGGTTAAACGTAAACTGTCAGCAGAACTGTGTTCCTTGTGGAGGCTCTATGGGAGAATTGGATTCCTTGCCTCTTCCAGCTTCTAGATGCCGTGCACTGCATTTGGCTCAAGGCACTGCATCTCTCCAAACTGCTTGCATCATCACATCTCTTTTTCTTAGTCTCCTGCCTCCGTGAAGACCCTCGCAAATATGGGGGTCCCACCTCGGTAAGTCAGGATAAAGTCCCCTCTCAAGATCCTTCACTTAGTCATATCTGAAAAAGTCCCTTTTGTCATGGAAGTTAACATTCATAGGACCTGAAGACAAAGACCTGGGCATTTTTGGAGGGCCGTTATTTAGCCAACCACAAAGACCACACTGCGTGCCTAGTCAAATACTAGCCAGTGAAAAATGGACTTGTTACTCTTCGATAGATATAAATGCTACCATCATAATCTCAAGTCTCAGATGATGGCCCTTTTCCAAAGTTAGTAAGATTAAATTTATACGTTTGTCATAGCACACCCCAGAGTTAGTTTCCAGTTTGTCTCCATACTTGAACAAAATTTAATGAAAAAAAGGGAGAAGATGACTTTATTCTAAAAAAATGCTCAAGATTAGTTATCCCTTGCTCTAAATGATAAGCAAATTGTAACTTTAGGTTACAAATGTCATAAGATACTATATCATTCCAGGTTCAGTTTAAAATAAGATGGACAGTTTGGGGGGAATACTCTATTTTTTAAATTATTAAATGGAATTATACACACAGAGAGATGTTTTTGTATAGAATATGGACATGTTGTAATATCCCTGCTCCTATATGCATCCGCAACAAGTCACCTAAGCCATATGACACCAGCGGCCAATTCCGGTGAACACTGGCCTCTGGCCATGGACATATTTTAAGATGGTCTTTCTCAGTATGGCTTTTTTCTTATATTTTTATATTCATAAGATGATTTTTCCCTAAATAAAACACTAAAAGATAGTCTCCCGAAATACTGTCTTGACTATGCCAGCTGAGGAAATCAATGTAAGTTTAGCCAAATTAATTTGACAGGGGATTGAATAATTACAACAATCAAGTGAGTGAAAACAACCAACTTACTGTGTTCATCTAGAAACATAAAAGTCTGAAAATAAAATCAAGATCAAAAGGTTAAAATAATATATTCAAGAAATGTGTTTTGTAGGGGTTAGTATAATTGTTAATAAATTTTCTCTTTTCCCTGACTATCAATTATATTTTTAATTTTGACAGTCATCTCCCAAATGTGACTCTCAGCTTTGAGAATGATTTTTTTTTCTTACGTGACAGAATGGTATTTACACAAATTGATCATTTTTGTTTGAAAATAACTAGAAAAGTATAGGAGTGACTTTGTATTACCAACTTCATATAACAATCAACAAGAAAAAAAACAAATAAAAAAGAAAATAATAGGGGTGCCTGGGTGGCTCAGTTGGGCTTTCAGCTCAGGTCATGATCAGGATCCTGGGATCAAGTCCTGAATGAGGCTCCTTGCGCAGCCTGCTTCTCCCTCTGCCTGCCGCTCCCCCTGCTTGTGCTCTCTCTCTCTCTGACAAATAAATAAAATCTTTAAAAATAATAATAAAATAAATACCACAAAACTCCAGATTTCTTGTAAAATTGATTCAAAAAACACTCATAAGGAATTAAATGCTGGTTTTATGTCCTTTACATTGAAGGATGAGAAAAAAAGTTATACTCACTTTTTGATTTTAATACAGGTATACATTTAAAGATATTTCTACTATATTAATAATTGTTTAAGACATCATACCCCAGCCAATGTCTATCTGTTCTTGAGCTACTATTCTAGAGCCTCAGTGTTCTTAACACATTGGCTTCACCAACACAATTATATGTTCAATATTTAACTAATGTGTATTGAGATATCACTATGTGCTAGTCAGTGTGTTATCATTTTACTTGTATTGCTATTAAACTTAATACTCTCTGGCACACACCTAACAAAGCTGTGATTCAAATGCAAATCTGACTGGCAATATCGCAGGCTCTTAACTAATTTTTGTGTTATGTATTTTCTGGTTAGCTAACTAAAATGTGCAATAATGGGCTATAAATAAATAATCACAGGAGCAATTCTTTAATTTTTTGTGGAGTCGCTTCACTCAAACGAAACTATTTCCCTGTGGTAAACAACTGGACCAAGTACTTTAAACTGCTTACCTTTCAGAGAATAGACTTCTGGGTACAGGGTTTGAGTTGACATTGCTTAGATGCACTGCTTAGATGGTACTCAGTCCATACAAATATGCTAAGTGAGGATTTCCAGGACACCAACCCTCCTTCTTTTTAATTCAAGAAATAGTTTCATGAGATTGCTAGCCAAAGACCAAATGGAATGTAATTTTTTACATAAGACCTGGTGAGGAAAATTTTATTGTGGTAATTTGTTTGACATATTTGATGTGATTTTAATGTTTTTTTTTTTTTTTTCCAGATTAGTTAAGAAAGCCCTTTCTGTTAATTCTTAAGCTATTCTTTAACTCAAGAAAACTTATTAGATTTGGCCTTTTTTAAATAAAGATTTATTAATTTATTTATTTGAGAGAGAGTGCGATCAGAGAGAGGGGCAGACGGAGAGGGAGAGAGAGAATCTCAAGCAGACTCCCCACTGGGCACAGAGCCTGAAGCGGAGCTCTATCCTAGGACCCTGAGATCATGACCTGAGCAGAAACCAAGAGTCAGCCACTTAACTGACAGTACCCAGGTGCCCCTAGATCCTGCTTTTATAAACTACAATTATATCCGGTTCTCCAAAATTTAAAACCTTTTAAGTATTTACTTTTCATGCAATATAGTTATTTGCATATGTTCAATAAAAATCTGTTTTCCTTTCACCAGAATTTTTTAAATTTTAAAAATTTTAAAAATAGTACTAGACTTGACCTGAAATGTCATATTTGAGAATCATGCTCCTTAAATCATGTATGGATGATAAGTCACTTTCAACTTAGTTGGTTTTACTTATAGACTTTAGAAGAGAGTAATTTACTGATAAGCAGGTAAAATGTGGCAGAGGCCTTCTCTTGGGCTTATTTTCTAGTCTCAGGATATCAAATAAGAGGGGCTTTAGCTTCCAGTCTGGGATTCCTTATGAAAACTTTCGGATAGAGGTTAATTTTGTGGTCTTAGTAATTGTCCAATATGGTATGGCTCTAGATTTCACAAAGCAAACTTAAAGAGGCCCTATGTGGTAAATTGACATTCTTTCTATACTTACGCAATTATTCAGGACAAATCTAATGTGACAAGACTTATTTTGTGATCAAGAGTCATTTTTTTGGAGATTATTATAATCACAAAATGGGGATTGGGTGGGTGTGAAAGATTTTGAAAAATGTAAAATACAGCGAGTGGAGTACTAACCAGACCACCTTTTCATTATCTCTGCATATAATTGTCATCAGCTACTTCATGACTCTATAAATTGGAACAAACTGATAATAATGCAGATTATGTTTGATTACAGAACTTCAAATTAATTGTGTCCTATGGAATACCATTGATTATTGCCTTGCAGATATCCATTTTGCATGTGTTTGTGAATGCATTCCAGAATTTCTTATTCCCAATATATGCTTCGGCTCTGAATTCTCCTTTGTATCAGCTGTGTGCACCATATTACTGGTTCCCTTCATTAAGGGAATAACAAAAAGTTAATAATAATAAGTTAAGCAAACTCTTTTGTACATGTTCACTCTATGTAAACTCAAGAACCACAGTTATTCCCTATTTTAACAATATTTCTTTAACATAATAAATGCTTCCAAATAAAAATTACAAATTAGACATCATATTTAAAATGATTTAGTTAAGGATAATCACCTTATTTTTATAAAACTTCTGTTTTGCTCAAACACAGAGAGAATAAACTCAAACTATTGAAGATATAGCCTATCTAATGAATAATCCTCAGTGTTTCAAAAAACAATCACTTTTACAAAACAAAACAAAACAAAACAAACTCCAAAACCAAGCCTCGGAGATCAGATGGATGAAGGCCTCTGTTGGGGTGATATAATCTTTACTATCAAGAGAATTCTCTCTTGAATGGAATAAAACAAACCTGTAAATGCAAACAGGCAAAGGAGAACCCTGATTTTTTTTTTTTTTTCCATTTTCTGTTTTTACCTTAAGAGGCAGATCAGGCCAGAAAGTCTGAAAGGGTAATTAGAAGATCATTCTACTCACTACAAAGCCTGAGTTTCTCTGGAATTACTGCAAAGATGCTTAGAGGTTTCCAGAGCTAATTAAAAATGCTAAGAAGCAAATTAACACTTTCTCTCTAATAAACTGCAAACACACAGTTAAGTCCTTTTAATAATGCTCCAAAGCCTCCCAAACAGACTGAAGTAGACAAAGCAGGGAATTCAAAATAAAGGCAGAATGCTTGCGATATTTGGATAACCTAAGACTAAATGGGAGAAAGTTCAAGTTCCATCCAGAGTAGGATACAGAGTTTGAGTAGAACGAAGAGAGGTTAATAAAATAAAAATGTAGTAACCTATTCTTCCTTTTCGTATTTGTTCAGTATCATTTTAATTTGTATTGTTATAGATCCTTTCATTGGTACTATAAATACTTATTTGTCATTTTCTCCAACTGTGTCATATCTCTCTTGTTTTCTGTTGGTTTTCTAGCATCCAGCACAGTGCAAGACCAGAGTAAAGCTTCAGTTTTATTTTTTAAACAAGTGAATGGATGAATAAGTTAAAGAATGAATGGGTTGTTGAAGGGAGATGTGTGGCAAAGCTGAGAAATATGAAGAAGATATTTATAAGTTCATTACAGATAAAATATTTTAATTTGTAATAATTATTCATTTATATAAAAATGAGTTTGTAGGTCTCGTTTTTCTGTCACCTATTTTTCAGAATCATGTTTTCTTTTTTAAACAATATGCAGATCACATCCTTCTCCCATCCCAAAATCCCCAATGGGCTCTTAAATTAGTTAAGATAACGTTGTAACTCGGCCCTTCACCACTGAGTCCCTGACTTCCCCAACTCATCTCTCACCTTGCTCACTTACTTGGCTTCAGCCACACTAGCCACCCTGTGTGTCTCAGGGTCATAACAGACTCTTTCTTATCTCAAAGTCTTTGATTTTGCTCTTTCTTCCACATAGAAGTATGCCCTGAGTTTATTCAGAACTCTGATCAAATACCAATTTATTGGAAGGATCCTTTCCAAACATAGTATCTATAAAAGGCTCACTCTCTTTGTCACCTACTATCTGTTTATCTTGCTTTACTTTTCTTCATAGCACTAATTCATTCCCTGAAATTATTTTACATATTTATGTGTTTACTCTCTCCTCCTGCCAAAAATAAGCCCTCAGTTTATGCCGTTCACCTCTTTATTCCCCAGGGTATAGAACATGCCTAAAAAGTATGACATATACAAAATGTATTTGTTGAGTTAATTAACATTTATATGTAGATATATAAATATACACTTCATAAATAACACTTTATAGATGGTGAGATGCAACATTATAAAGGTCAAATTAATTTCCAAGTTTTATGTGGCAATTAGGAGTTAGTTGGCTTATCAAATTAATTTGTAATTTCAGTGTAATTCTACCACACACACAAACAATAGATTTATTTTTTAGTTTGCCAACTGATTCTAAATTTTATTTAGAAGATTACATGTATATAAATAGTTAAAACCATTTCGAAAAAAAGAACAGAGTGGATGAATAATTCTATCATATATCAAAATGTTTTATATTTAATTTTATCAAGCTTAAACTGATTACATCAGTTTGATATTGGTGCAGAAATAGAATAGTAGATATTGAAGCAGAAGACAAGGTCCAGAAAAAGATCATAGCCAGAGTTAGACAAACTTCGAGGTTTGGAGATACAGTCCCCACACGACTGTCCTCACTTCTGACACCAACCACAAGTTTGGGGGTTTCCCAAAACTACTTTCCTGTTAGGTAATTTGCTGGAAGATTTCAGAAAACTTACTGAAAGCCATGATATTCATGGTTACAGGGTTTATCACAGGGAAAGGGTACAAATAAGAACCAGCCAAAGAAAGATGCATAGAGCAGAGTCCAGGAGGAGTTCTATATATGGAACTTGAGGTCCTTCCCATGTGAGGTCATGGATGTGTGACAATACTAACAAAATATTGTGAACCAAGAAGCTCACATGAGCATGTGTGTCTGACTTCTGTTGGCATTGTTGATTAATTGATTGTCCATTGGTTAAATTCAGTGTCCAGCAGCATCTTTCCCCAGTGATTTGGGTTCATATCAGATAGGGATTCAATATCTCATCAGCATAAACTATCAGGTGTGGTCAGAAGGGTCCAACATAAATAAAAACAAAAAGAAATAAATAAAACCTGTTCCTATCGCTCCTATTCCTATCACTAACCTACAGTTACCTTCAAGAAGCCCAGAGCCAAAGCTAAAACTCTTTTTGGTCAAGGCTAAATTCTTCACTACACAGACCTGTTTATTTGTGGATATTTTGTATAGGACAGGTTAATATCATATGAGGGAAAACAGATATATAGTACATCATGTTTTTTTAAAATTGACTTTCCTTAGGGGAAAAACAAATAAAACTAGATCACCATCTCCAGCACTAAAAGTAAATTCCAGATGGATCAAAGACCTAAATGTGAAAAACAAATTTTTATAACAATTGAAAGAAAATGAAGTAAAACAACATTATGACCCTTGAGGTAGAGAAACTTTCCTAATGTAGAAAAAGAAAGCACTGGGGCACCTGGCTGACTCAGTCAGCAGAGCATGCAACTCTCGATCTTGGAATCATAAGTTCGAGCCCCATGTTGGAGGTAGAATTTACTTAAAAAATAAATAAAATAAAATTTTTTAAAAAAGAAAAAGAAAGCATATACCATAAAGGAAACAACAGATAATTTGAGCAATGAGAAAGTTTAAAAACTCTGTACAGAAAAGACTCCAAAAAATGTTGACAAGCAACAGTCTAGGAAAACATATTTGCCCATAGAGGTGATAGCAATTTTCAGAACCTCTATACATCCATCAATAAGGAATAAAACAATAAACCCAGTAGAAAAGTAGGTAAAGGATATAGATAAGGGATTTATATGAAAAGAAATGTGAATAACTCCTGATTTTAAATAAATATATTTATAAACCAAATCATAATTAACACTTACCCTCAGTTTATTTAACTGTATTTTTGTTAAGAAAAGAGTACCAGACCCTACCCCCACTCCCAAAGCCCTCACTGTAACAGAAGGATGATACCTTTCCTTTCGGCCTGTTGCCCTCCAGATCCTTTCAATAATCTACAGCTCAGACCCACAGCCTAATTAGCTGACAGTTTAAGTTCAGCTTTGCAGGTTAATTAGCTGATGGTTGAAATTACTTACTGACTTCTACTTCAACGAAAATCATCATAGGTATCTGTATTCTCTGGCACAAAGTAATTTCACAAGGACAATTGAAGAAAAGAACCACCACTCAGTCTGATGGTTTTAGAAGTGAATTTCTGAGTATAGTGCAAATTTCTGCAAAGGTGTTAATCTTGTCTTTTCTAACAGTTCTATTTGAATACCAATTGAATAGTGAAATCATGGGGAGAAAAATCTTCATTTGTTCTAGAAAACGGCAATAGATAGCAACCACTTCCTGGAAAAATCAAATAATTTGAGCTGTATGTATTTTTTAATTGACGCTAATGAAGGAAGGGCAACTTGAATATAACTTTCTGTCGGGGAAGGAATAGCTTGTCTATGTGTTAAATGGCAGAAACCATAGCTTCACAAAATCTCAATAATTCTCCCCAATCTGAAAAACAAAGACAAATGTGGGGCAGTCAGATGGTGCATCTGGGTAGAACCAGCTATTCCAGAAAGGGCATCATAGGTTAAAGGCCACTGGTTTAGATGGATGTGCCAAACACAAAACATTACTATTACTGACTTCTAAAAAGGGAGGTTATGTTAGGCAAAATGAGAGCATCACCCCAACAAACTGGTGGTTACCACTTGAAATTGAGAAGAAGATTTCTTTTTGCAATGCCAAAGCTAAGTGATGTGGCTTCCTCTACGTGGGTGCATTTCTTCTCTGCTAGGGTTGCTTTTAGTGCTGAACCAGCAAAGTCACATAATGACAAATCTAAACTCTTTTCTCCTTCATTGTAGTCTCTTCTCCTTCACTGATTAGGATTTACAAACTTATCCCCGTGCCAGATAAGCCTAGTCTTTCCATTACAAGGATGAGTAGGAAAATACACATAAATTTAAGGTGTCTATATGAATAATTAGAAAATGCTTTCTTATGTAATAGAATTATTGTATGGTGGTAGGAAAGCTAGTATAAGACTTTTAACTTTGATCTCCAAAAGATAACAAGGCATGTCATCTATGGTACTAGAATTTTGTTAAGGATTCATAAAGCAATTGCTAAAGCAAGAAAAGTTATTTTGCGTGTTGGCAACATTCATTGGTGAACCTCAACATGTCCTGCTATGAAATTTTAATTTTAAGGGTTTAAAAAAATCCTATAGCCAGAACAACAAAAACAAAACAAGAAAACATTTTGCCTTCATTCTTCTCAACAAGTATAAAGGTCATAATAAAGAAGAATGTATATTAATATAAATGACCTTTATAATAACCCTCTGCCTCTGCTATCTCTGGGAATAACTGCTATTCAGAAGGCTAAGACTCGAAAATTTTATGTTCAGCAAATTGCCCTTCCTATACAAGCGCAAGAAAAGATACACACACACACACATGAAGAATTGTCAGTAGAAAAAAAAAAATGCTTAAAGATGTGTTCCTTTTAATCAGATATACAATTCAAGAATGGAGAAATCAGGGTACAAAAGTAGTGGTGATTACCAAAAATGTATATTAAAAAACCCATAAAACAGGATGAATTCTAAAATAATCATTGTTAAATTTTAATATCAATATTAAGACAATGTCTTTGAGGAAAAATTGTGGTCAAAATTAATAATATTATTCTGCATCTGAAAGTTAAGATTATATTTCAATAGGAAAATTAAACAGAAGAAAAGGAGAAAGGGAAGTTGTGTTGAATTTGTAATGAATACTATTTCAAACTTTACAGTGATAATTAGAAAAATGCAGGTCTAAGTAAATATTTTAAGTCTGAATTTTAAATAATAACTAATAGGTTAAAATAGGCTGTGCCTGCAAAAAAACTGAGTTTTAAAGTATTTTTTTCCCCATCTTCAGAAATTTAAGTTCTTTGGCAATCAGGGAAAAACATTGTCCCAGTTCAATTTCTGCTGACTTCCCTTATCTTTTTTACCCTGCTCCTCTCCTCAGACAAGGATCTTTTTCTTCTTATTTTGATTCAGAGGCTTAGCAAGGTTGATTTAGTTTGACTTACTGTATGTGTTTTCACCTGCAAGATGGATTTATTTTTACTTAGACATGCTCATGGGCTCTTTTTGTGAAAATTTAAAGTACATTAATTCTAAGTACCCCAGGGAAGAACTAAAACATTTGTAGTTATTTATTCAAATGTCAACTGCAATTATTCATAAGTGGGAAGTTTTCTTGGCCCTCAAAGAAGAATATATTCATTTAAAATAGTAATATTGAAGAAACTTGCTTAGAAATTTAACTTGGTGTGTGCATGCATGTGTGTGTGCCTTTGAGTTCATAATGAGATTTTCTGATATGAAAAAAACCAGAATAAACTAACAGAACAGGACACTACCAGAAGAGGACCCAGGGGACGACTTAAGTACCAAAATATTCCTCCCTGTCCCCATTATGAGGCAGCATCTTACCTCTCATGATGACCAAACTCAATTGTCTCTGACAGTGTAATAACTCCTTTCTGTGATTGATGATTCACTCCCACAGAAACCCTACATGAATAGATGGAAGCTAAGGCCTTAATTTTAGTGGGATTCTTATTTTCCCTTCTGATGCCTGGGAAAAGTACTACCTCTTTGGAACCCAGATCCACTAGAGTCATGAGCCCAAAGTTTCAGGGATAGGAATACACATCACCTATTCTGGTCTTCGGAAGTAATAATGAGTAGGGAAATTCCTACTTCTATCACCTGGTTTCTAGACCCATGTAATCTACTTAGGGATGCAACAACATAAAATGACCACTGTGTCTTGAAGGATAATGTCCCATTCTCACAGGGTATCATCTTCAAGCTGGCACCTCAGCTACACCTAAAGGAGGCTGTTTAACTGCACTGTTGGTGGCAGTTTCAGAGTTGTGTAGTATATGATAGAACCAATGTTTTTAATGGTCATTTCCTCTGTCACGATGGAGGGAAATATCAGCGTTTCTACTTCGCTTTTTTTCTATTGCATCAGTATTTACTTGACTGGTTGAAGAACCAATGTGAAGACTGGCCAAATGCTAAGTATATCTGTTGCAATTATACCATTGTGACCTAGAAGAACAACTGGTGTACCAAAAATACAATGGACCCTTTGGGATGGACTTCTATTAGAACTCCAAATATTTCCTGACCCCCAAATGCCCACAGGTAGCATGGGGCTATGATTATACTAATTACCTGTGAATAGGTATCAACTCAGACCTTATGTCCAGTAACCTTCACAAATCTAGGTGCTTTCTCTTCCATCTTTTCCTGTATTCATTTATTCCGTACATACAGGAAAGACCAAGAATGGATGAGCCAAAGGCTGAGGTAAGCTTTCTGTGTGTGTGTATATATACATATATGATCAAGAACACATGTGTGTATAGAGACGCCTGGGTGGTTCAGTCGGTTAAAACGTCTGCCTTCACTCAGTTTATGATCCCAGAGTCCTGGGATCAAGTCCCACCTCGGGCTCCTTGCTCAGCAGGGAGCCTGCTTCTCCCTCTGCCTGCTGTTGTCCCTGCCTGTACTCTCTCTCTCTGTCTCTCTTTCTCTGACAAATAAATAAATAAAATCGTAAAAAAAAAAAAAGAACACATTCTTTTGAATAGAAACGTGGGACTAATTAATGTGATAGACCAGATTATTGTTAAGCAAATATTTATCCCCCGTTCCCCTCCAACTTCCATAGAAGGAGTACATTTCACCATAACTTTGATATTGGGCATGGCTAATGATTTGCTATAGTCAATGAGAAGTTAGCAAATGTGAGATGAGCAGAGACTTCAAATGTGTGTGTTCCTTTCTCTTGCCGTAAAAAAAGCATGCCTAAGGCAGCGGCTGGAGCAAGGAGGATAAAAGAGATGAGTCTCACCCAAGCCTCAGCTTAGAGCAAAGTCCAGCCAAATGTGGCCTAGATCAGCTGAACAGCAACCAACTGGCAAACATATAAGTGAAAAATGAATGTCTCTGTTACAGGCCACTGAATTCTGCAATGATTTGTTACACATCATTATTATGTAAATAAGTGATTAATATGACTTCTTAAGTGGAAGATGTACATAACTCTATGACCTGGGAATTCCATTTCTATCTATCCTGGACAAATCCACGCACGTGTGTGTGGGGGGAGACTTGTAAAATGATGTTCCTGGTAGTACTGTTTGTTCTGCCTCACTTGACTCACCTGCAAGTTTAATGTTTTTTTTATGTCATATCGCCTTTTGACACATGCGAGCCAGCCAGCACTAGCTGAGAAGAGTGTCGTTTTTCTCACCCTGGGTAACATGACCATTAATTTCTTTGGCTTTCAGCGTCACAACAATACCATCCACTACACTTTTTAAAACTTGATTGCCATCTCATAAATCCATAAATTCAGCTACATTTCAATTTTTTCTATAGCTTTATTACACCCTACGCATGTTACTTTGGCACTTTCCAAAGTGGTCTCATGTACATTCAGTAAATATCCTCTTCCCTTTTCTGAATATACCATACTTTTGATTCATTAATATTGAACTCCTGGCCAACAGCACTATAACTCATGCCCGAATGGAGCTCATTGAACACACATATTTTCTTCATAAGGCACATCACAACTTTCCTACACTTGGGAACACTAGATAGCTCTTCAATACTGTGCTTGTGAGTCATTTTAAACAGCAAACTCACCAAAAATGTAAAAAGGAACAGAGATGTAAAAAATGTAGCACTAAATAAATTGCAAAAAGGCTAGTTATTTAAAGTATAAGAGCTGCAACAAGAAGTCTGAGCATCGCCTTGTTCAACCTCAGCTAGAAACCGGTGCATTGGGCAACTTGAATTTTCTGTGGCCCTGTGCAAGCCTGTGAATGACCACAAAAAGTGCCATGAGCATTGGTTTTGGCAATACAAATAAATTTTAGCTAGTGGGCAAATTTGCAAAGACATACCCCATGAAGAATGAGATCAACTAAATTTAGTTTAAGTAAAATGCAAAAATACTCATGGGAATGATCTTACCAAACATCAGGGTAGTGCTTACATCTAGTAAAGGAGGAAGTGAAAAAGATGCTTATGTGGGTCTTAGTTTTATTTTTAACATTTTATTTTTAATATACAAGAGATTTTAACCAAATACTGCAAAATGCTGATGCTCCTATCGTCTCTGGTAAGTATAATTGCCTTTAAGTTTTGGAATATTTGAAGTGTTTTCTGACTTTATATACTTTTTATTCACAATACAAACTTTTATTTAAATAAGGAAAAAGGCTACTGTACAGATATTACTCTTCAGGTGCAGCCCACAGAGCCATGGTTATAGATGCTTAGCTCTGTAAGGAAGTGCTTCTATAGGTTTTTAGGTTTAGAGATGACACCATCTGGATCCCTTGGCTTGAACCAGGCAACCACATCTGGTTCTAGGAGGTGGATCCTATCCAGTTGGTTTCCCAGGGTGATCCAGTTGGGCTGCACGTTCATCCAAATAACTCAATCTTAAGAGTGCCAGAGGATAGTCTCTATCATGACATAGATTTCATCTGGTTTATGAGTGGTAGAATGAACCTCACCTACAATCACATCGCAAGCCAGACCCTGGGTGAAGCCTTGGGGATTTCCTTTGACACCAACAAACCAATGTTCCTTCCAGTCGTTCAAGCAGTAACCTGCACAGCCTGTCCAGACGATGTGCTGCAGTTGATCTATCTTCAGCCAGATACATATTCTCTTACGCATTCTCTTTACACATTCTCTTAGAAAGAAAAAAAAAAACTCTGGGAACTGTGAACTTGAGCTAGGCTATCCATCTTGGTACAGAGGGCAGATGCTGAAATATCAGCTAGTTGAAGCACAAATCAGGTAAATGAAGCCACAGAGGTACAGACCTCCATCGATTCCTGAAAGGGTCTCTCATCCTACATTTAGAAACCATTCAGTTATAGTTTTCAAAGAATATTTTGACTGTGGGCTACTAATATTTTCAGTGTTCAGTTGATTTAAAAACTTAAATCCATTAAAGTATTCTGAGAAGTCACACAAGAAAGCTCTAATTATTGATACCATGCTCTTCACGCATATCGCCTACAGTCTGGACCAACTCTGAAATGGTGACCTCTACTTCTTATAAAACATTGATTTACTTCTTTTATGGATATTCCATCCAAATACAATGCCAGCTGTTTTCCTGGTCAGGAGGTAATCTGGAATTACCGGTTGAATATTGACTGAGGAACAGGATATATTTAGTTACTGCTTTTCCACACAGATCACTGTTTTACCTTACTATGGAATCTCCCAGGAACAATAGCTATTTTTGATCTTTCATATCGATCCTTCCTAGACCTTAGCAACTGTGGCTAGAAATGGTATTTATACCCCGGTCTGCACAAGCTCAAAAATTATGACATGATCATTGTCAGTACTCAGAAACTGCATCATACTACTATGCAGAATCAGATTTGCTAGGAACATCAATTAGATAGAGCAGGTAAAAATCCTAGAAGTGTAAAACAGATTCTTATTCTCTTCCTTATTTCTTAAAAGTTATATATTAACCATATTTTGCCTAATTTGTGCAAGGGTGTCCTATTATAAGTTACAGATCAATACAGAGTCATCTACATGCAAATCATTGTGTATAGATAATGGTATAGTAAAGAATTTGGCTTTACTTAAGGAAAAGTCAGAAAATAAGAAAAGCTTTTCTTCTGGCTTTTGGGAGGTAAACTCTAAAACCTTGGATTTCTCCAGTGATAGGAGTACCTTTTTTTTCTTCATGGTGGTCCCCTCAGAGCACACCTGATATTTTATGCTAATGAGATGACTGAAGGTGAGGCTGGCCAATGTGATAGTTTTAGGATGGAAGCTGGACATATTGAAATAACCAACTATATGATTTAGGTTGGGGGCTCTGGATTATGTGATATCACCTTGTCTCTGGGAGGTGAGGGAGGCTAGAGATTGAGTTCTATGTGGACAATTAATCAATCAATCATGCCTCAGTAATGAAGTCCCAATAAAAACTTTGGACACTGAAGCTCAGTGAGCTTTCTGGGCTGACAATACTATGTGTGTATTATCACTTACCAATATCAAAACTAATGTATCCTGAGGATAAAAAATGCTTTGTGTTTGGAAATTTTCTAGACTCTGAGCTATCCATCTCTTTTCTTAGCTGATTTTAATATACCCTTCTCCTATAATAAATAAGACCATAATACAACGATTTTCATTGAGTTCTATCTTTCTAGTGAATTATTAAAACTGAGTATGGTTTAGGAATCCTCCAAATTTCTGTCTCAGGCAAACTTGGCAGTCTGGAAGACTATGCCCTTAAGTTCAAAGTCTGGCTAACTCAGGGTAATAATAAAAAACATATATATTTTCTAGAAGTAGATATAATCTGAAAATAAAACTAAAAATTTATTTTCTAACAATTGGCAGAGAGGGGC
Organism: Phoca vitulina; assembly: GCF_004348235.1. Lineage (NCBI taxonomy): Eukaryota > Metazoa > Chordata > Mammalia > Carnivora > Phocidae > Phoca > Phoca vitulina. The sequence continues at coordinate 16,637,822 of NW_022589710.1, forward strand.
TATATATTAAGTATTCCAAAACCAAAATAAATCTTGTTACATATTTTTAAATATGTAATAGGTTTAAAAATACTATAGTCTATTACGATACGACAGCTTACTTGTATTCCTTGGTATATATTTCCCAAAAGCACACCCAGAACTGTTATAAAATAATATTGCACAAAGTGATGCACTCTTTAGATGGATACTTGTTGGAAGAGGTCATCCAGACTGCCAGTTGACCTCTGAGCTGGACCTGAGCAATCAGAAGCTTCTCACCCCCACCCCTGTTCCTGGAATGTACATTCTGCCCACTGTTCCCACACTAGGAGCTGCTTTAAGGACATAACCTTAAGAGAGTAAGGTATTTTTGAGACCATCTTCACTGAATATGTGACTGAACTCAGTTGAGGTTTCTATGTAGACGTTTTTAAGATTCTGGCCTATGAGTGGAGAGATCTAATCTTCTTGTAGCCACCTAAGACCAGCCTCTTATATAAGTTCTTTTGCTTATTAAACCTGTCACCCACCAATCTGGAGTGCTTTACCTCTTTCTTCAGTCTCTCCTTGTGCTCCGTGAACAAGGGTCTATTTCAGATTTTGCCTGAGAAGCCCTTAGGTTTATGAACCAATAATACTTTATGCAGATTTTGTTTAGGTTCAGCTGATACTGGATTACCCCTGACTTAAAAATCTTTCTGAACAAAACCATTCAGCAATGTTGAATGGAAAAGAACTTTAGAGTGTTAATTGTTCATCCTTTATAAACTGGAACAGAGTCAAAACAATTATGTAAAGAGAATCAAGACTTTCTGTGATTGTGCCCTCAGCTCACCTAAGACTAAAAGAAGAAACAACTTGTACTGTGGTACCCATGTTTGTGAGGCAGCTGTCTTCCATAAAAACACTGCCATTGGATGGGGGAAACCTCCAGCAAAACACAGGCAATTTTATTCTAGTTATTATAGCAATAGATGTATAAGTGGGCGCTTTGTTCTCTCCCACCCTCTCGCAATTATGGAACTGCTCAATCCATCATAGCGTTTGTTTATTACATGCACATTCCAAGGGCAAGTGTCTTTTACTGAATAACAGTAGCCAATGACTACTGAGCACCTAGTGAGTGTTTGCCAAGAACTTTAAAGTACTTCATGTTGGGGCACCTGGGTGGCTCAGTCGGGAAGGCTCAGGTCATGATCCCAGGGTCCTGGGATCTAGCCCATGCATCTGGCTCCCTGATCAGTGGGGAGCCTGCTTCTCCCTCTCCCTCTGCTACTCCCCCTGCTTGTGCTCTCTCTCTCTCTCTTTCTCGGTCAAATAAATAAATAAAATCTTTGAAAAAAAAAAAAACAAAGCAAAATAATTACCATGAAAGTAACCTACTTTTAGCTTGATTATTTGTTCAAGTGCATGTGTCTGTTCAACTGGTAATATAGAATAACTTTAGGTATGCATTAGTGAGTATGATTTTGAACTCACTAACATCAAAATCCCAGCTAATAGAAACAATATTCATATTACATAAACTTTATATGTCATATCTGCCTTTCTGTATTCTGAAATATATTCTAGATGAAGCCATACTCACAAAGAATAGAACACTGTGACAGCAACTACTCATTCTCTACTAATCATCTTACCCAATAAAAAATTAAAAATACCCCCCCTGATTTTTAGTTGGATACATCATTACCCAGGATAAATACTGCATTTTCTATTCCCTTGGCTCTAGGTATGCTTGTGTGATAGAGGCTTTCTTAATGATAGCTTTGAAAGAATAAAATAGCTATCTTGCCATACAAAGATACAAGCCTACAGTCAAAGATGAGAATACTATGTTGCCACCACACCCAAGCCATTTTTATCAGATGACCCCCCAAAATCTGCTACTATTTGTGAAAAAAGAAGGACTGGGATGGAGGGGAATAAATAAATCACAATCAATAAGAAAAGATCACAGTCTTCAGACTCAAACACTACATCTGGGCAAGATCTCTAGCTTTGACTATATACATATCATCCTAAAACTAAGTTTTCAGAAGATCACTTTGACAGAAAACCAATCTTGCCTTGCAAAAGACAGTAATTGTTAACTCGTAGAGTTACCAAGAGTAACAGCCCTTCCCTGTAACACCTCCACACACAAACTGCATCTCCAGGACACTGGCTACAAAAATTGTATAGTCCCCGAGAAAGGCATTCTTGACAACATTCACTTAAGATATGAGCATGGAAGAAAATAGTCAAAGAAGAACTTCCCAGAGAGCTATGGATTTCCAAGTAGCTAACCAAACAACTTGTACTTTATCTTCACATACAGCTAAGATTTGGTCATTGCTATAGTTCTATAATTACTATGTGTTCTTCATTCTCTTTTTCTGCAAATAAGTATCTCATGATTATTTTGTGTATATGCTGAGGTGGAAAAATATGGCCCACAGGCCAAATCTGGTTTGCTACCTGGTTCTGCAAGTAAAGTCTTATTGGAACATAGCATGCCCGTTCATTTTTGTCTCTGGTTGTTTTCACCCTTCAGTGGCAATTAAATAGTTGTAACAGAGAGAGTATGGCCTACAAAGCTGAAAATATATACCATCTGGCTCTTTACAAATAAAGTTTACTGACCCCTGGTCTATATCATCATTTTATATTGAGCGTGCTAAGAGCAAATGACTTGTTCCTAAACTAAAGATTACTGTATCAGATTTAAGGCAACAGATTACACATCTACTAGAGGTCCTGGATACAGTAAGCAGATGGAACTTTGTTTGCCTTAAAGAAGGATGCCTTCGAGAAGGAAGGAAGTGCATAGAGAGTTGGGTATTCAAAGAAACAGATTGTGTCATAGAAAACATCCACTCTTTATTTTTCCAACTGAAAGCAGAAACTTTCACATATATCAAAAATGCATGTTGTTAGCCCCATGTAAAATAGTTTTCTCAAAAAACAAATAATCCAGTCAAGAAATGGGCAAAAGACATGAGCAGACTCTTCTCCAAATAAGACATACAAATGGCCAACAGGCACATGAAAAAATGCCCCACATCACTTGCCATCAGGAAAATACAAATCAAAACCACAATGAGATACCACCTTACACCAGCTAGAATGGCTAAAATTAACAGGACAGGGAACAACAAATGTTGGCGAGGATGCAGAGAAAGTGGAACCCTCTTACACCGTTGGTGAGAATGCAAGCTGGTACAGCCACTCTGGAAACCAGTATGGAGGTTCCTCAGGAAGTTAAAAATAGAGTTACCCTACAACACAGAAATTGCACTACTGGATATTCACTACAGATGTGGTGAAAAGAAGGGGTATCTGCACCCCCAATGTTCATAGAAGCACTGTCCACAATAGCCAAACTGAGGAAGGAGCTGAGATGTCCTTCAACAGATGATAGATAAAGAAGATGTGGTTCATATATACAATGGAATATTACTCAGCCATCAGAAGGAATGAATACCTACTATTTACATTGGCATGGTTGGAGCTGGAGGGTAGTATGCTAAGTGAAATAAGTCAATCAGAGAAAGACAATTATCATATGGTTTCACTAATATGTGAAATATAAGAAATAGCACAGAGGATCATAGGGGATGGGAGGGAAAAGTGAATGGGAAAAAAGCAGTGAGGAAGACAAACCATGAGAGACTCTGGACAGCAGGAAACAAACCAAGGGCTACAGAAGGGAGGTGGGTGGGGTGATGGAGTAACTGCGTGATGGGCATTAAGGAGGGCACATGATGTGATGAGCACTGGGTGTTATAGGCAACTAATGAATCATTGAACACTACATCAAAAACTAATGATGTACTATATGTCAGCTAATTGAATTTAAATTAAAAAAAGAAAAAAAAGAAGTTGATACTACTGAAAAAAAAATTTTTTTAAAGAAAAAAATAGTTTTCTTTAATTGTCCTTTTAAATAATGACATCTTCTTATATTGTAAATAATAGTCTTATGAGATTTTTAATTTGGTCAATTATAAAGATATTGTTCAAGTTGTTTATTCATTATGTCATTATCACACCGTACATTCATTTCTACCAAGAGAAATGATCATGCCACCTAGTGATGTTCTATTTTCTCAAAAATTTGTTTATCTCACAAATGTACTAAATTGGGTAAATTATAGTTTCTCTTTTTTCAAATTGACTGCTTGCAGGTTGTGACACATGTATGCTTCACGTACAAAACATATATATCATTTTTGTAGATATCTTATTTTATCCTTAGTTCCATTTCACTACAATCTTGTTTTGCTCCGCTTTTAATTTATAGTACAAGTATGTAGCATTATATGCTACCTGACATCTCTTCTAGAACAAGCAGATAGGAAAATATATAATCACTCAAAAATGAAACACTATCTCATTGAATCCTAAATATGACTTTTTAAATTCACTATTTACACTTTAGAGGGAAAAGACAAATTACAGGCAAAGACAACCAAAAAGTAAGTAAGAACCTAAAATTTAAACATATATTTAACTCCATACTTTTTCCACTTTATCATGTTGTTTCCCTTTGGACTTGAGGTAAGAATAGAACAATATTATTCTGAAGTCTAGATCAAATTAAGTTAAAGGTTGAAACAGGCCTGAGGATAAGTTCTAAAACCTTGACTTGACAGTCTCATTTTTATGTCTGAGAATGTTGAAGAGGTTAGTATGTGTATCAGTAGCTCTAAAAACCTTTAAGAAAACTGTGACTTTGGTATAGAATTGGCATATTTTAAAAAATTGCAGACCAGGGGCACCTGGGTGGCTCATTCAGTTGAGAGTGGACTCTTGGATTTAGCTCAGGTCATGATCTCATGGGTCGTGGGATCGATCCCCAGGTTGGGCTCCATGCTCAGCAGGTAGTCTGCTTAGAGATCTCATTCTCACTCTGCCCCTCCCCCTGATCATGTGCACAAATGCACACACTCTCTCTCTCTAAAATAAATAAATCAATCTTTAAAAAATTGCTAACCACTCCAAAAGTTCATGACATGTAACGATTTTTAATATTGCTGAAGGTGCTAAAATAAATGAATCATTAGGCTAATATGACATAGGAGTCCACAGCTGGAGAGCAAGCCTGGCCTGCCATGCACTATCCAGCTTTCCATCCAGTCTTCTTGCTCTCTCTGGTCTTTATGGTGTCAGTAACTCATGAAAATAAAAATAAAATCTTATGTTTATATGCTAAAAAGAGGACACTTAATAATAAAGTCTTGCATATAAAGTTAAGAAGTCTAAAAAAATGATTCTTATCTAGAAGAAAATTTTGAATAAAGAATAGAATGGCAAATTCTGAAAAGGTCCAGATCTATGACATTCAAAATTATTATATGTATTTACTCAATACAAACAGCTCATGGAGTGATAACACCAGGGCAAAGTTTGCTCAATGATAGAGATAGAACTTCAGTGAAATTTGAAAAATCAGGTAACTTACATTTGAAGTTATATAGTCTGAGGAAACATAGGACTATTTCAGAGCTCTGTATGTGTGAAAGTACAAGAGAAGAGACACAGCATTAGTCTTTCTTCCTGAGGAGCAGGGGAGAGGGCATGACTTAGAAAGGAAGGGTTGTGAGCAGAAACAAAGGTTCAACACTGATAAAATCCACCTGGTTTTATAACAAAATGTCTACAGAAGGGGAGTATCCTGGTTAAATGCAACAATGCATATACTGATTCTTTTTTTTTTTTAATTCTTTTTTTTTTAAAGATATTTATTTATTGAGAGAGAGAATGACAGAGAGAGAGCATGAGAGGGGGGAGGGTCAGAGGGAGAAGCAGACTCCCTGCTGAGCAGGGAGCCCGATGCGGGACTCGACCCCAGGACTCCAGGATCATGACCTGAGTCGAAGGCAGTCGCCTAACCAACTGAGCCACCCAGGCGCCCTACTGATTCTTATATGGTGGCAATGTGGGATGTTTGAGCCATGCCTACTCTACGATAACATTAATCTCAATTCACAATAACAAAATAAAGAAAAATCTCCTTCTTCCATCCAGTCTATTAGAAAATTTACATCATGGCACATTTATTTTAACATGATTTCACATTTATATGTGTGCTTAAGTGATAATTCACAAATGTGAGGTCTTAAAGAGATTATAAGTGATTTTGCTTATGAACGTCAGGATTCTACTCAGATTTCTTTGGGCAAAGCCACTTAAATTGAAATGATCCCTAGCCGACTGACATCTTCTCCATAACCAGTCTTCAAACTGTTTCATGTTAACACTATACCTGAAATCCAGCTGGCTCACACTCAATTATAATAAAAATCCAAAGTGTTGCTAAGTGACTAGGGAATAGAATATGAAATTCTGACAAGAAATATTCCCTCACCCTTGATTGAGGAGAGTACTGCACAGATGGTCAAGGTGATGTGCATTCTTGGCCCTTTAAAGACTAATTTCTTCTCAATTCCTACACAGAAATAATGCTTAATATTAAAAAATAATGTGTCATCTTTAATCTCTGATTTAAAGTGCCCATTATTAACTCCTATTATAATTTAGGTTTTTAAGTGACGCATTTTTCCTTGCCTCTAGTTTAGATTACTGCATGAACTTCCAATTCCACTACAAGCAGAAGTTTCTGGAGCAGTTATAGTTCTTTAAGAGGACAAGAACAGTGAGGTCACATCACATCAGTACTTCCTGCCCTGTACTGATACCGATCAAATTCTGAAAATAATTTAAGGTTTCAGTCCTTAGCCTTAGGGCACAAAACTCGATAGAATCTAGCAATTTCAGAAACCTTATCATGTTCGACACCACATTACTCATAGCAACTATTTTCAACAAGCAGTCTGTAGTATTGATCCTAAAACTGAAATGGACGAGATTCTAGGTCAGAATACGTCTTTCAAATCAATGAAATTGTGGAAGTTAGTTTGAAAACTTCTATCAGGACATTAGAACATTTTCAAAGAAACTGGCAACAATTTAGCAGGTTCATTCTTTCATTCATTTATAAAAATACCCATTTTCAAGCCATAACTTTATTCACTTCCCTCTTCCATTTCTAACAAGAGTTATTTCGGGTTCTCCAAAGCCCCTCCTCCATTCATGCAGCTTACTTCTGCCTGTCTTTACCTCATACCTGACTAGACAATCCTAAAGTCAGAAACACCCTCTGCTTGTGGCCCTCATCACACCCAATCATGTTTATATCCAAGTGTTTCTCAAGATTCACATTTGCAAATAATGACTATTTAAAAACAGTTCAGGGGCACCCGAATCTGTGCGTGGCTCAGATGGTTAAGCATCTGCCTTTGGCTCAGGTCATGATCCCGGGGTCCTGGGATCGAGCCCCGCATCAGGCTTCCTGCTCAGCAGAGAGTCTGCTTCTCCCTCTGCCTCTGCTGTTCCTCCTGCTTGTGCTCTCTTGCTCTATCAAATAAATAAATAAAATCTTTCAAATAAAATAAAATAAAAATAAAAACAGTTCAAACAGCAAAGCTATTTATTAAATATATTAACTCAATTTCTCTATCTCTCTCTCCAACTCTTTCTCTCTTTTTCCTCTCTTTTCCGCCAACTGAACATGAAAAGGGACGCCGGTAGCCATCATGGCCACTGGCTGCTATCTTTTAACTATAACGTGAAGTCAGACTTAGGCTTAAACCAAAAATAAGGGCAGCAAGCAAACAGAGAGAAAGAATCTTGAAGAGATGGCTACCTGGACCTCAGAGTCATTAGCCTGGACAATAGGTATCCGACATCAGCCCATGAGGCCATGTGTTTCCTACCAAACTGATCCCATCTCAGAGAGTGGATTTTGCTTAATTGTAAGCAATATCCTGAGCTATCACTGGGAAAGGTGTGCTGGGGTGGCTTTTGGAAAGTTTTACTCATTCTTAAAGACAAAAAAGTAGAAAAAGATCTTGTCTGCTTCTATCCATGAGAATACTCTCAAAGAAGCAGAACTACACCTATTCTTCATTTCTTTAAAATGGGGGAACAAAACTCTCAACAAACTAGATATAGAAGGGAAGTTCTTCAACCTGATAAAAATACCTACAAAAAACCTATACATCATACTTAATGGTACAATAATGAATGGTGTCTTCCTAAGATTGAGAACAAGGCAAGGATATCAACTTTCACCATTTTCATTCTGCATTGTACTGAAGATTCTACCCAAGACAATCAGGAGAAGAAAGAAATATAGGTATCTTTTTTAAAAGTTATATAGGTTGTAAAAGAAGGATTAAAATAGTTTTTATTCACAGATGACATGACTCTGTTTTTAGAAAATCCAAAGAAATATCTGTCTAGAAATACACACACTAGAAGTAATAAACAAGCTTAGCAAGGCTGCAGGATACTGATCAATACATAAAAGAAGTAAAAGTTTATACACTGATATACAAAATAAAAAGGATCCAAAGGAAAGGAGAATCATTTTTGTGTTCATGGATTGAAAGACTCAATATTATTAAGATGGCAATTCGCCCCAAAAAGATTTAATGCAGTTCCTACCAGAATAGTTGCAGATGTTTTTACTGAAATTAATAGTCTGATACTAAAATGTATATGGAAAGGTAGAAGACCCAGAAAAGTTAAAATAATCCTGAAATATAACAAAATTGGAGGGCTTGACTTCTTGATTTAAAACTTACTACAAAACTATAGTAATCAAGACACTATGGTATTGGCATAAGGATAGATATATAGATCAGTGGAACAGAATTGACCTTCCTAAAATAACTCTTACTTTTCTTGTTAATTGATTTTGGCAAAATTTCCAAGATAATTCACTGGAGTAAGGATACTGTTTTCAACAATAGAACATTTCCCTCCCTCTACTGGTTTGGAAGTTGTCTCTAGTTTATATCTCAGTGATAGCTCTAGATATTTTACTACACTTACTAGAAATAGAGACTGCTAGATTTCTAACCAATATTCATACTTCTAGTCTCTTGTTCAAAAAGAATCTTGATTTAATTGAAGACTGTTTGAAAACCCTACTCTTCAATTTTCTGTGAAATTTCAGCAAATATGATTAGGTTTAAAGAGAATATAGGTGGAAATTTGGGGTTGAGGCTTCCTTTAAAGAGAGGTCAGAATTAACTGGAAGGCCATTTGCCTTTGACACTTCTTACTACATTATTTTGTTGTCTTGATACTTGGCAAGTGGCCATGATGGGAAAAGATTTGGTCACTGACTTTCAACCAAATGCAAAAGATAGCAGGACAGAGAGTCTGGATTTCTGATAACAATAAGAAGCAGCCATCTCTGCCTTGGACCTTCTACCTCTTGTCTTATTTTATGTGATAGAAAATATACCCCTAACCTGCTTAAAACATTTATTTTAGATCTCTGTCACAAAAGGCCAAATACAGTTCTTAATAATATATTAAACAGATCTATTCATAAAATCCATTAACCTGTCATATTTTACATTTTATTTTCTATCTGGTCTGCATACTACGGAGATTCTTCTAGTTTATAATTTTTTTCATATGTACATGATCTATCAATTAACCCATTCATTGTGTTGTACTTAATTCGTTTCTAAATTTTTACTTTTAAAAGTTTTGTTCTGTTCTTTTTCAAATTTGATTTGAAGATACATTTGCTTATTGCTCACTCTTCTTAGGTTTATCTCTCAATTTTCTGAACATTTCATGTGATATATATATATCTGATAACTATTTTCTTTCGTACATTTTTATTGAGATATAATTGACATACAACTTTGTATTAGTTGAAAGTATATGACATAGTGATTTGATAAATGTATATATTGTAAAATTATTGCCACAATGAGTTTAGTTAATATCCATCACTCACATAGCTACCAAATTCTTTTTCTTGTGATAAGATCTTTCAAGATCTACCCTATAAGCAACTTTCGAATACATAATACAGTACTGTTAGTCATATTCATTATGCTGTACATGGTATCCCCAAAGCATACTGATCTTAACACTGTACATTTGTATCTTTTGACCACCTTCAGTCATTTCACCTAACCCCTGTCCCTTGCCTCTGGCAAATACTAATCTGCTTTGTTTCTATAAGTTTGGTATTTTTGTATTCCACATATAAGTGAGATGATACAATACTTAATGTGCATGGAAACAATCATTCATGCTGTCACAAATGGCAGCGTCTGTGTTCATCAGGGAAAGTGGTCTGTAATTTTCCTCTTTTGTGTGTGTGAAGAAAATAATGAAGGTCAAAGTGGACATAAATGAAATAGAGTGCAAAATTACAATGTTCCCAAGGAGGATGAAGTGATACTGAATCGAGCAGCATCAGCCCCAGGGAAGCAGCTGCAGAAACCTGTCTCAAGTGTTTTCTTTCTGGCAAGAGGTCAAACATCAGAATATTGTAATCAGCTAGTTCACTAATGTGGTGATCAAAAGAAAGACAAAATGGGCCATGTAATTATAGGCATTCCTTTAGGTAATGGTTTTCAAAGTGTGGGCCCTAGAATAACAGCATCAGCATCAATTTAGAACATTAGAAATGCAAATTCTTGAGCCCTGGCACAGACTTACCAAACTGAAACTCTGGGGAAGGGACTCAGCAATCTAGCTGTTTGGGTGACGGCGATACATGCTAAATTTGAGAAACACTGTCCCAGACTGTATTTTAAGCAACTAAGCAGAATGGTACCTTTGAAGGAAAGTCAGTGAAACCTTGCATTAAAGTAGTAGACTGGTAAGGTCTGGGCATATGAGTTATATAATTAATATGACTTCATTTTAATCCATTTCTAATTAGTCATGATGATTCTCAGTGGCAGAAAGTTACCGAATTTTTTTTGCAATTTAGGAAATTATCTACTAAAATTCCTTTTTAAAATACAGAGCAATTATTTTTAAAATGTATTATTATATTAAAAGTTCAAAATTAGTCAAAAGAGACTCCTGAGGTCGAGTCTTACATTTCTACAAATGAATTCAGCATCTCCTCAAAATTATTTAAGCTATATTACTGCAAACAAAAATGTAAGCATAATAAAACATGGCAGCTTGGTCATTAACTATTTGCTCTCTCACTCTAATTGTTATTCAGAATAAAAGTAACATCTACCAATAAATGCATGTTTTTTTATTATGTTCAGTTAGCCAGCATATAGTACATCATAAGTTTTTGTTGTAGTGATCAACGATTCATTAGTTGCGTATAACATAAATGCATGATTTTAAACAGCTTCACAGATTAGCATTGCGTTCACTGGCCACGTGGGACATCTTAACAGTACATGCTAGAAATACATGGCTAAGGGCTGCCTGGCTGGCTCAGTCCATACAACATGCGACTCTTGATCTTGGGGTTTTGAAATCAAGCCCTACATTGGACAGAAAACTTACTTAAAAGAAAAAAATACATAGCTAAGTTTGAGAGTATATCTAAAAGTTATGTCTTTGCAAATGGTTAGGATGTAAAATTTGATGCTAACACAGTAAAATCAGAGTCAGTTGTGTGATTTTTATTACACTTGCCACGTTATCTCAGCTGTACACATCTCATATCTTGAGGCTACATTCAGATAAAATAGTGGTAACATCTCTCTTCTGTGTACCAACCAACAGATAAGCCAGCTAGAAACCTTTCATCTTCTCCATTTCCATCCCTCCTTCAGTGTGATATCTGTCTTTCTTAAGATTATTTATTTCAGAGAGAGACAGAGAGAGAAAGAGAGCACGCACCCGCGGTGGGGAGAGGGAGGGGAGGGGCAGAGGGAAAGGGCTAGAGAGTCTTTTTTTTTTTTTAAGATTGTATTTATTTATTTGAGAGAGAGAGAGAGTGAGTGGGAGAGAAAGAGCACAAGCCGGGGGGAGGGGCAGAGGGAGAAGCAAGCTCCCCGCTGAGCAGAGAGCCCAATGTGGGGTTGGATCCCAGGACCCTGAGATCATGACCTGAGCCCAAGGCAGACGCTTAAATGGCTGAGCCACCCAGACAGTCCTAGTAATCGCTTTTTTAAAAAATCAAATAGAATATTTGTGCAAGGCCATTTTTTATTATATTCTTTTAAGATGTAATTCCACCAAGCATGAGTGAAAACTTGTATACTGCATGCATCAAAAACGGGCCATTATAATTATTTTGAATCTTATATGCTGACTTCAAATCTTGGATTAGTAACAAGGTAATAGTTTAGATTGTCATCAATACATAAAAGAACAGAATTACAAAAACAATGACAAAGCAGCACATTCCATGGGTTTCTCCTATAATTAGCCATTTTTATCATCCAATCTCATAATGCATGACTACTCATAGCTTGTTTTGCTAAGTTGCCTGGAAAGACGTAATTCACTTGTAGACAGTACAGTGGGAAAAGGCGCATGAAAATGATACATCAAAGACTAATTCAATAATTCCATTAATTCACTAAAATATGCCTATGGTAATTCATCATAAACAAAATGTGGATAACACCAGTGAAGACAAAACAAGATGATCATTCCTTGCTTTTTCATTACATTCATTGTCTATTTGTGTTGGTTATATCTGAAAGTTTTTTGGTATTCTCTAACATCATGAAATGCAGTAAATATATCTGTAGAATTCTGCATCCAACACAGTGCCAGATAGTGCCACTTAACTTCTCTGGAACACATATTACCTAATTGGTTATATTTGCAGGTCATCTTGGAGCCTCAGATGTATCTGAAGAATAAATGAACATTCAAAGATCATGCTGCAAAACACTTTTTGTTTTGTCTTCTGCCTGATACAAGGGAAGGCTATGTAGAAACCTAATATGGCACGTAAGGAATGTTAAAATAATGTCCTGATTGCTGAATTCATATTATCCTCTCACGAGGGAGCCATCAGCCTCATAGATTAAATAAAAATAAATAAGAGAAAGAACCCATTCTTGCGGTTGCCAGCTGAAAATAAATTAAACACTGTTTCTTTTTTAACTATGTTCAATTGTCCTTGTCCACAGGGACCATGCTTTGGAAATGTAAAAGAATATATTTAGTTCTTGATGAAAGAATAATAATTTGGTAATTTCTCCTAGGAAAAAAGCATTAAAGCTGTGGTTATACAAAACCATTTTCCTGTCCATGAAATTTTCAGATTTAAGACTCTAAAATGCTTTGGAAAACATTATCTTTACACCCCAGTGGCACAATGTTTTAAATTAGTCATTTAGAAAGAGGAAACAGAAAAATTTGAAGCATACATATGCTAACAGGCTTTTCTGAGCTCCCAGAAGTCAACAGGAGAACTGAAACCATGTGTATGGATAGCTAGGTGATCTTTCTAGCATAACATGTTTTACAGTCAGAAATAATTTTGAGGAAGAAATAAGAAAGGTGAGTTTGTACCTTTGAGAGTATAAAATAAACTTTATAATTAAAAATAATAATAAATCAGATGATCAATTTTTGGTCTCATTATACTAAATGAACTATTCTGGATTTTTTTCATTATGGTTATGTTTGTTCGTTTGTTTTGAAATAAACAAATGGGCAATTGTGCCACTGTTGACCTCATAAGGAGTTTTTGGTGAGAAGAAATAAAAAGGAGGGCTAGAAGGAGCAATTTTTACTTTGTAAACATGCTGAGTATCATTATATAAGTCCAGCTATATAATCCACATAATCAAAATTTGTATTAAAATTTTACATCACTTTCAATGTAGGATTCTCATTACAAAACTGTTGGGAAAAGATATAAGTAGTCATCAAAATATAGTATGAACCTCTGTTCTTAAACAATGTTTCCAGATCTTGAATAAAAAGAACCTAGCTTTTTTCTTTTTTTAAATTTTTATTTGTACTCTATAAGGTCTGCATTATGAATCTTCACATTTAATTGCAAAACTTACATGTTTTCATGTACACATACAATTCAGTGTGTACCCACAGATTTGTTACTGTACAGAGTTCATCTCTTTGTGCTGTTCCCCTATATTTAATATACAGCAAGGTTAACAAATGCTCAATTTGAACACGGGGTTGGATATTATCACTCGTATTCCCAAATAAAATTACTAGACCTGTTATGCAGACTTTATACACATTCAAAAGATGCTCACATGCCTCCCTGAGGAATGTAAACTAACTCCAAACCCTTCTCTTTCCAACTTGCTGGATGAACTTTCATGTGGTTTGTTAAAAGGTCCTGTCTTGTCATTCGCTTCCACTAAAATACTGCTTCCAACTTTGAGAACAAGAAAGCCGTGTATTCTTCACATACTTTATAACAAACACTACTAATTAGAATTTGCTACATACTCTACATATTTCATCTCAAAGCATGACAGTGACCCTGCGCTGTAGTTATTAGGGTTCTCAATTAAAAACAAAACGAAACCAAAACTCAGGGAGTTAAAAGTGGGCTGATCAACATCAAGTAACTTCTCAATAGCACATAAGTATGTTAATCTAACACCATCTGAAAGCAAATTGCTTTCATGTCCCTGCAAATAAGCATTTGGCTTCACCCAAAGTCAATGCTCTGATCATTGCCATGAACTATAATTTCCTGTAATTTGTCTAAATTACAATTGCTCTACCCATAAAACTACCTCAATTTCATCATCGAATATGTAATACCCATGGATTTCAATATAGCCAGGAACATATACATATGTTCCTGGCTATATTGAATATACATATTCATAACCATATAGCTGGTTATTTTGACTTCGTAGTTTTAATATTTTTCAGTTTATATGACCCTTTAAGGAAACCTAATCAAATTCCAGATTATGTCATATGACCACACTATGTTTCAGAAATTCCACTCATAGGTTTATCCTAAACAGAATGTAAGCATTTCCACAAAAAGATTTGCACAAGAACAATTATATAAGCTTTCTTTGTAATGAGCAAAAACTGAAACAACTCAAAACATCTATAGAGAGAAATATGATTATTTCTCTCTTTGTCACTTCTCTATAAGTGACAAAAAAGTTGGGTTTTATTAACTAATAGGATGATATTCCGCAAATAAAAAGAGACAATTGCTGATATAGCAACAATGTGGATAAATCTCAAAACATCAAGTTGACCAATATAAATCAGTACTTGTACATGAAAAGTGCATAGCATGATTTCAGTTATATATGCAATTTGAGAAAATTCATTGTCCTGACAATCATTGCTTGGGTCCTAGAGTGTGGTACTGACTAGAAAGAAGCATGAGGGAATGTCAGGGTAAGAGAAATGTTCTGTATCTTGATCTTTGGAAGATGACTAAATGAGTGTATACATTTGTAAAAGCTAATCAAATTAGGCACTTAAAATCTACAAATTTATTTTAAAAATATAACTCAATACAAAATTTTACCTTATTTTAGTAAGCAAATAATGTTACTAAACACTAATTGCCCTAACATCCATCTCTAATATTTTCATAAATCAAGAAAAAGTTAAAATCTGTAGTGAGTTTGAGGATCAATTATCCATATGACTTAATAAAAGAAGCTGAGAGTTTTATGATAATTGCGATAATCAGGTACTGAAAAATTTTCAAAGTGACAAAAAAGTTGTGTTAAATCTTTCTATACTTCACACTCAGATTCTAGGCAGTTATATTGACTCTTGAAGCTACTTCTGCTACTAATTTTTTTGAGTGAACACCCTGGAGCAGATCACAGAGTTTATTGATCCCTGGCTCAGTTCTGAGAGGCAAATAAGAGAGGCTTCCTAGTAGGGCAAATATTTTGACATTACTTACCAAGTGCATCACGGTGCATCCTACCTTAGAATCTGTGAATTACTGTTTTTCCAAGTGAAAACAAAGTCACTCAGCAGAAACCTTTCCAGAGGAATAGTATCACAAAAAGGTTTTTTGTTTTTTTGAGATTGTTGACAGTCTTCAACAGGGGAAGTTAACATGGAGTGAATAATTCACTAGATTATTTCTATTTGAAACAGAGATAAAATAAACTATTACATAACTGAACAGGAATTATCTGCCCTCAATGATCCACTGAAAACATATTTGGTCCATAGCTTGTAAAATGTTTTATGGTATATACAGATGGAGAAATAAAGAGTTTTCTGTTACATCATCAAGATGCCATCTTCAAAAAGACCAGGTTACAATTAATACAAGTTACTAGGAAACATTTCAGCATCAAAATTTTTGTTTTTCTTCTCTACTTGAAATTGAATAAACCTGAGTAATTCGATTTCTCTTGTTTAATTGATTACATTAGCAAAAATGGATATAACTACTGTTAGAATTTGTAAGATCTCAGAAGTGGCATTGCTGTTATTAAATTGCTTTTCAGAGAATATTGTTCCTAGCATATTTTGTTCTCTCACCGTTTCATGATAATAGGGTATTGTAGGGTATAATAGCTGGGGTTTAAAGAAATTGTATGTACACACACACACACCATGGGGGAATGAAGAATAAAGGATTCTTCTTGTGCAGCCACTATGCAGATATTATAAAAATCTAGAATGGTCCAATAAATAAGTAAGCTCCAGGTAATCTTATTTATTAAAGCTTTTATACTCTGCAGGTGATAACTAATTTAATCTAACATTTCTACCCAGGCATGTGAAAGGAGCAGTAAAAATAAAATAAGAATAAATAAATTAGTAAGTATATATGAGAAATAATTTGTCATTAAAATGCATACAATTATAATTTAATCAATTATTATTTAACATTTATTATGCTTTTAATAATTATAATCCACCTCTTTCCTCTAACCACCAAATAGGAGTTTAGTCGACTAAAATTGAAACAGAGATAAAATTAAACTGTGTGATTTAAGAGTTCATTGCATGCTCATCTTTAGATCTCTTACATTGAATCATAATTTTAGACTGAAAAGGATTTTAAAAATCTATTTTGATATCATTCTTGCTTATATATAAAACAATTAAATAAGTGCCTTGCCATGGAATTTACATTTACTAGTAGAGCCAGGACTAGAATCCAGTTATACACTTTTTTTTTTTAAGTAAGCTCCACGCCAGCCTGGGGCTTGAACTCAAGATCCTGAGATCAAGACCTGAACCAAGATCAACAGTCAGAGGCTTAACTGACTGAGCCACCCAGGTGCCCCTGAACTTCTAATTTTGGGTGCTCTAAAGTTTAATATTTACTTATAAATTATTTTATTTATAAGTAAATTTTATTTATTTAAGCAATAAAAATACACTATATGATTTTTAAATTTTTTTAAGATTTATTTGGGAGAGAGAAAGAGCACAGGTGGGCAGGGTAGGGGCAGAGGGAGAAGGAGAGAAGCAGACTCCCTGCTGAGTGTGGAGCCCCAGGCAGGGTTCGATCTCAGGACCCTGAGACCATGACCACAGCAGAAATTGAGTCAAACGCTTAACCAACTGAGCCACCCAGACCACCCCTCTCTGACTTTTTAAATTAATTCTTCCATATAATTCAATAGAAGGATTTCCCCACTTTAATTTAGGCATCAATATTATCAAACAAACATCTTTATTCTTTCCATGTTTAAAAAAATGAGCTTTAGTCATGGAGTCTACTCTCTCTCATTATATATCAACTGCTCAGAATGTTACCATAGAATATAAAAGGCATGCTCTTGTACACCCATTTCAAAAACACTGAATATCAAAAAAAGAAAAAATAAATAAAAATAAAAAATAAAAAGCGCTGATATTTTCTCACAATTCAAAAGATTATAAGATAGTGTTTTTCGTAACTACAAAAATAATATTTATAAACCCCTTGAACATAAATAAACTCAAAAAGATGTCAATTGAGTACTAGGCTAGGTTGGGCATGATAAGTCAAGAATTTTAAAACTTCCTTGACTTCAAGGAACTTGCAATAAAATAGTGTAAATAAAAACATGTCACAGGGTGCCTGGGTGGCTCAGTCAGTTAAGCGTCTGCCTTCAGCTCAGGTCATGATCCCGAGGTCCTGGGATCAAGCCCTGCATCCAGCTCCTTGCTTCTCCCTCTCCCTCTACTGCTCCCCCTTCTTGTGCTCTCTCTCAAAATGAATAAATAAAATCTTAAAAAAAAAAAAGATCCAGAGGGAGACAAACTGAGGGTTGCTGCAGGGGAGGCGGGTGGAGGGATGGGGTAACCGGGTGATGGGCATTAAGGAGGGCACATGATGTGATGAGCACTGGGTGTTATATGCAACACTGATGAATAACTGAACTCTACATCTGAAACTAATGATGTACTGTATGTTGGCTAATTGAATTTGAATTAAAAAAAATAAAGATCTAAATGGGAATAATTTAATTAAAACAACAACAACAACAAAAAAAAAACATGTCCCAAATAGGAATATAAAAAGTCATCACTTTATTAAATAGAAATTATTCTTTTATTTAAAAGATATATATTGGATACTTATATAATATTCACGTGTACCCAGAACTATGCCAGGCATTCAAGCTTGCAATAGTAAACAGGACATTTTTTTTCCTAGTAAAGCTTACATTATGGTGAAGGAGACAGCCAGATAAATGAGCAAGTACATATGTAATGTGACAAATGCTCACATGGGGTTATTTGTGCTAACTAAGTAGAAGGAGCTGGGTGCATGATAGGAAGAACATCTAATTCAGCCTGAATCATGCAAAGAACATTGAAGTTCCCAGGGAAAAGGATGTCTAAGGATGACTTAGAAATGGCAGATGAAAGCAATGAAAAATGAAGAGAGTCCCAGGCATAAAGAATAACACAAGGAAAGCTTTAAATCAAGAAAGAAGAGAAAAACAATTGGAGAAGAACAAGCATATGATGGGCAGTTAAGCAACACAAGGCCAACTACTACAGTGCTATCAAACATTTTAAGAGCTTCCTTTTTTTATACTTGAAATAGAATCAAGGTGTCTTGGATAAGGTCTATGAGCATTCACAAGATAAGTGGAGATCCAGGAAGTCTATATTTAGGAATTGAAATTCAAAATGTATCTTGAAATGGGAGCAGAAAGAAGTTAGGCTGCTTGAAAAGAGACTGAATGACATTTGTAAAAGGAGGTATATTAAAAGTGCAGACAACATTAGTCTCTTTCAACAATCCTTGACTCAAAATGGTTGAAAGACCTAAATGTGAGACAGTAGTCCACCACAATCCTAGAGGAGAACGCAGACAGCAACCTCTTTGACCTCAGCCACAGCAACTTCTTCCTAGAAACATCACCAAAGGCAAGGGAAGCAAGGGCAAAAATGAACTATTGGGACTTCATCAAGATAAAAAGCTTCTGCACAGCAAAGGAAACAGTCAACAAAACCAAAAGACAACCGACAGAATGGGAGAAGATATTTGCAAATGACATATCAAATAAAGGGCTAGTATCCAAAATCTATAAAGAACTTATCAAACTCAACACCCAAAGAACAAATAATCCAATCAAGAAATGGGCAGAAGACATGAACAGACATTTTTCCAAAGAAGACATCCAAATGGCCAACAGACACATGAAAAAGTGCTCAACATCGCTCAGCATCAGGGAAATCCAAATCAAAACCTCAATGAGGTATCACCTGACACCAGTCAGAATGGCTAAAATTAACAAGTCAGGAATGACAGATGTTGGCGGGGATGCGGAGAAAGGGGAACCCTCCTACACTGTTGGTGGGAATGCAAGCTGGTGCAGTCACTCTGGAAAACAGTATGGAGGTTCCTCAAAGAGTTGAAAATAGAGCTACCATATGATCCAGCAATTGCACTACTGTGTATTTACCCCAAAGATACAAATGGAGGGATCCGAAGGGGTACATGCACCCCGACGTTTATAGCAGCAATGTCCACAATAGCCAAACTATGGAAAGAGCCAAGATGTCCATCAACAGATGAATGGATAAAGAAGAAGTGGTGTATATACATACACACACACACACACACACACACACACACACACACACACTGGAATATTATGCAGCCATCAAAAAAAAAACAAACACGAAATCTTGCCATTTGCAATGACGTGGATGGAACTAGAGGGTATTATGCTAAGCGAAATAAGTTAATCAGAGAAAGGCATGTATCATATGCTCTCATTGATATGAGGAATCTTAATCTCAGGAAACAAACTGAGGGTTGCTGGAGTGGTGGGGGTTGGGAGGGATGGGGTGGCTGGGTGATAGACATTGGGGAGGGTATGTGCTATGGTGAGTGCTGTGAATTGTGTAAGACTGTTGAATCACAGATCTGTACCTCTGAAGCAAATAATACATTATATGTTAAAAAAAAAAAAAAAAAAGAAGATAATAGGAAGGGAAAAATGAAAGGGGCGGAATCAGAGGGGGAGAAGAACCATGAGAGACTATGGACTCTGAGAAACAAACTGAGGGTTCTAGAAGGGAGGGGGGTGGGAGGATGGGTTAGCCTGGTGTTGGGTATTAAAGAGGGCACATATTGAATGGAGCACTGGGTGTTATATGCAAACAATGAATCATCAAAAACTAATGAAGTAATGTATGGTGATTAACATAGCATAATAAAATTTAAAAAAATCTTGACGACAAAAAAAAAAGAGAGACAAGAAAGAAAAAAAAATGGAAACCAATGCTGAAAACACACACTTGAGTATTTTTAAAGGGTCTTTGAGGCAGTTTGATGAATTGTATGATATAAGAAGAGCTTATGCAGCCCGATACTGCAGCTTATGCAGTATTTTCTGATCAAAAAATATTTCACTGACAACAGTGACTTAAATTCCATCATTAAAAATGCTTTTAACATTATGCACACACACGCACACACACATATCAAAAGGGAAAAGCCAGGATTCAAATCTGCCTTTGATTATCTCTAAATGTCATATTCTCTCCACTATATCAGGATTCTTTTCAGGTCGAATGAATACTGAAAATGCACAAATACTAAAAGCATTTCTTATTTTCTTTCAAGCAGTTACAGATGACTTTATAAGAGAAACCCAGAAAAAGGACATAAATATAAATAAAAGAAGCATATAAACACATACATCACTACTGGCTAATTACAAATAATAATGAATGTAAAAAGCAGTTTTATTACAGATTTCCTCTACAACTCTGCAGTTTCTATCTCGTATTTGGAAAATACAACTATTATGGACATGAATTCTACACATTTTAGCATATTTAAAACATACTTCTCCATTGAACAAAGCTATTACTGTCAGCAAGAAATACAAAAAGACATGAATAGCTCATTTTGTAAGAGTGTGGTCAAGGGTCTTTTCAATATGACATTGTTCGTTAAAACAAGCTTCTGTTGAAAAATGGCTGGGACAAATTATTGCTGTTTATGAACATTTGCCATTTTAGCAGAAGTATGTAACTAAAAATGAAAGTATTGTGTCTGCATACAGGCAGAAAAAAGTTTAGGTTAACAAAAGTACAAAAGAATTTGCATAAATACATATATTTCAAGTGAGCACCAACCATGTGCTCTTATATTTGGAATTCTTACAGTGCCCTGTTGGTCATACAGATGCTTGGCTTTCTTCTTAAGACAGTTAAAAAGTACTATATGCATTTATGCATTGTATGTACTATATTTACTGTAATTGCAAGGTTGTCTCCCTACTAGAAGTGGTGAAACAATTCAAGGAATACAGCTTTAGAATGTAGTGATCAATACAACTTTAGAATGTAGTGAACATTATCCAGAAATGAAGCCAGAAAACTTAGGGCAAGAGAGGAATTATAGCCCAGATGAGGAAACAAACAAAATCCTAAAACCCTGAAGTAGGACAATGGGTTTAACACTCAGTGCGATAAGAGTAACCTTGAGTCACAAAAATAAAGGAACATAAAGTGTTCTATAAAGCCATAAATAAGTTCAAGGAAAAGAGCTTATTGGAGATACTCAATCATTAATCCTAAATGACAGCGGTAGTCAGTGACTCTGTGGAGAAGTACAAAGCCAGCCATGTGCATATGTGACATCCATCTTTTACAAATATGGTTTTCCTGATGTATGTATCAAAGAAGTAATGGAAAGCCTTCTGAGACTTATAAAAACCGTGATACCAATTCTGTTGATTTACTTGGCAACAAATGACCAAAGACAGAATAACCTCAGTATCCCCTTCAAGTGAATAGAATTTCATATATAATAAACTGAAATTTAGACTAGGAATTCATTTTTCTTTGCAGCTGAGTATCATGATAAGTGAAAAGTAAATAGCAGGTTATGTGGTGGCATAAAATAATAAAATTTGATTTTCTAGACAAGGAATTATAGCAAAAAAAAAAAAGAGTGCACATCAGAAAAACTAGGGGAAAAAATTAAAATGTCCAGATAAAGGTAAGACTGCATTCTTCATAGAAAAACAGGCTCAACATAGAAAGAACAATTGTAGAGCATGTATTCAATGATTCACAGTATAATTTCTAAGAATGGAAAGGAGACCTGAAACAAAAAATTAAAATCCACTGCTATAAAAGTATGAGCAGGAAGACATGATTAGAGAGATGGTTTTCTACTTTTTCCCTTTATCTGTATTGCTGAAACACATATGACAGATGAATTTCACACATAAAACAAATCTCCATAGGCATATCCTTATCAAAAGTAATCCTAACATAATTCTATCATTTGTCATATACATATTAGTATCAAAACTGATGAAAAGTGATATTATTATAAATATAATCTTGAATCTTCTCAAATTTACTAAAGAAGTAAACATGGCCAATTCTTTCCAAACACTCCAAGTTTTTGCCTATCTCAGGGCCTTTGAATATGCTGTTTCCTTTGCCTGTGACCTTACTCCCCTCCTTCACTTTTTAGGTATCAGCTTAGATGTCACCACTTCAGATAGCCTACATTTACAACCTATGTAAATTTGATACAGCTTAATAATTTTTTTTTTTAAAATAGGCTCCATAACCAGTATGGAGCCCAACGTAGGGCTCAAACTCACAACCCTGAGATCAAGACCTGAGCTGAGATCAAGAGGTGGACGCTCAACTGACTGAGTCACCCAGGTGCCCCAGTCTCATTCTTGATAACAGGGTCCTTGTTTGATAACCATTTTATCTTTATTATAACATATAACTGTATTTGACATATAGCTTATTATTTTTAACCTCACCCACAGTTATGCTATTATCTACTTCAGGACTTCTAAGTGTTTTATTTCTTTATTCCTTAAATAAATGTTAATGGTAATTTGGCTATTGAAAAATAATATATTACTTTTTGAATTTAGTTAGTAAATTTATGATATAATCATCTTTTGTAATTCATTTATTTTTACTTTCATCAATGTTTCTCTCCTGTTTCCTTTTACATATTTAGTCTTTTTCTAACTTTTTTAGCTAAATGTTCATTTACATTTTTTTGTATTTCTCCTTCTCTTTGTTCTTACCTACTTGTCCATTGTAATAAAAAATTATTACCTTTTATAATAGTTTGTCTTATTTCTGTCATCTTGCTTTAGCTTTCCATACTTCCTTACTGTTTACTTCAGTTTTTGTGCTTCGACTTAAGGCCTATATACTGTTCAGTGTTCTGGAAGGATATACTAGGGATTCATATTTGCTCTTCCCGATCCCTTCATATACATTCTTATAAATACCATTATTCAGAATAAGATAATTCAATATCTTTTTACCACCACACTTTAGTCTCTAATGCAATATTATCTACATCATTTTTTTTCACTGAGCAGCTATCTCAAAAACAATTTTGGAATTTGCATAATGAAATACATAATTAGTAAGCCTATTTATTAGTGCAGAGTACAAATCTGATATGTGGATGTTATATAGAAAGAGAGCATTTTTTGTGTCTACTGAGCTTACTAGCTGGAAGTCTCACATCTCCTCTTTGAGGTTGTGGCTGGCTGTATGATATTAAGAGGCTTGCTAGGAAGAATGAAGGGGGGGAATCGGATGGGGAGACGAACCATGAAAGACTATGGACTCTGAGAAACAAACTGAGGGTTCTAGAGGGGAGGAGAGTGGGGGGATGGGTTAGCCTGGTGATGGGTATTAAAGAGGGCACGTATTGAATGGAGCACTGGGTGTTAAATGCAACAATGAATCATGGAACACTACATCAAAAGCTAATGATGTAATGTATGGTGATTAACATAACATAATAATTAAAAAAAAAAAAGAACCAATGGGAATTAAGCCTGTTTGTAAACAGCAAACTGAAAGAGCAAACTGGAGTTCATAGATGTCATTAGTGATGATCTTCCTTCTTGCTGACACACAGTGCCATGTGGTCAAACCCAGATTTACAGACATGTACATCTATGGCAGCTCCTCTACGTCCATCCCTCCTCAGATTATAGCAGTGCTCCCTGTTGGTGCCAAATTTAAAACTTTTTTTTAGTTTACACCCTCATGTTCTTCCAGAGTCCCGCTGTAGCAAGTTGGCTTGATATGCAGGAGCTTCCAGTATCATCTATGCTGTGCTGAACAGCCAGTCTTCTGATATAAACTCTTAGGTCTTTATTTAAAAGATCATAAGCGAGGGGCACCTGGGTGGCTCAGTTGGTGGAGCATCTGACTCTTGATTTTGGCTCAGGTCATGATCTCAGGGTGGTGAGATCGAGCCTCAAGTCAAGCTCCACACTCAGTGTGGTGTCTGCTTGTCCCTATCCCTCTGCTCCTCCCCCAATTGTGTGCTCTCTCTCTCTCTCAAATAAATAAATAAAATCCTTAAAAAAGTTTATCAACCTTTGTACAATGAGTACAAAATATCAATCTTCAAACCTGAATAAGTATTAGTTATTAATCAAATTGTAAGATTTTCAGTCATTTATCAAACAACAAATTGGAAAACCAGGACTACGTCCACATAGAGAGAAAGTGAAGGGGAGACTAAGAGGTGTCATGTATCAATGCCTTCTCAAGGTCATTCAGAGAAAAGTAGATAACTCCTATTTGTTTTCATTTTATTACAGACATCCGAATGAAGAGAAAAATAAAGATATAAGATAGGAACACCTGCAGAGTGGTGCTCATCTGGTATGACCATAGCTGAGCACTTTATTGTCAAAGGCTATTTCTTATTCCCTGTCACCAATCTCCTGTAACCATACCAATTAGGAGGTAAATATAAACCCTTATTTAATGAAATTTTATTTAATTTACTTCACAAATACTTTACAGAGTTTTCCCCATATTTCAGGCAAGTTCCAAGCACTGAAGATACAGCAGTAAACAAGAAAGACAACACTCTTGCTCTCATGAAGTTTACATTCAAGTGTCCACAAGCAGACGATGAGCAAACAAATATGTAAGCTATTAATGACTCATACTAAGTGGTAGGAAGAGAACAAATCAAAATGAAGTGGTGGAGAAAACCAAGAAACAACTTCACATTTGGTAGTCAAGAAAAGCCTGTCTTGGGAGACAATGTTCAAAGAGGCACCTGAACACTGAGTAAACCATGCAAAGATCTAGAGAAGGAGCATTTTAGGCAGAGAAAATAAATGATGCAAAGGCTCCAAAAAAAGAACAAGCTCTGGAAACTGGCAAAGGCTCCTATGACTGAAGCATAAAAGACAACAGGGCAATCTGTATGTAATGAAATTAAAGAAGTAGGCAGGGATCACATATAGCTTTGCAAACCATACATAAACATTTAGATTTTGTTCTAATTGGAATGGGAAGCAACTGGAGGGCTTTAAGTGAAGGTTTTTACAACCCCCCTTGACTGCTGTGTGAAGAAAAGACAGGGGTGTTGGCAAGATGGGAATCAGAAAAAGCAAGAGTTTGCAGGTACCAGATCTTCTGATCAACTGAAATAACTCCTACTAATGAAAATGTAACACTCACTGTTCAAAAATGCATATTACATTTAGGCATGGAATTCATTGAGTTCATTAAGCTAAAATTCGATTCTTATTAAAAGATTCCACTTATCTTAAACTTCAAAATATCTCTTACATGAAATCACTTAGCATAGCAAATAAAACTAAGGCTTCTCTGCTATCAGTCGAAATCAAATTCTTTTTACATTATATCTGTGGTCACCTTTATTTTCTTTTAAGCTATAAAGATCACTAACTTAGCACTGTTCTTAACATTTTGGGTGACTATGGATTCTTCAGAGAAATGTACACGTACATAGAAATTTGAAGATAGTTTCAAAGGCTTCACAAACTGCTTACATTACATTTATGAAAGCTCAACTGACCCCCAAATAATAAGCCTTGCTATAAATATCCATCATAGTCCTTTCTTAGATGTATCTGTCTTCCATTTGTCAGAAAACGAAATTTAACTGAGTAACTTTAAAGATCATATTGGCTTATTCAGCATTTCATGGTAGCATACAATCTAGCAGGTAGAGAGAAGCCCTGAAGAGCTATACAAAGCAAGAGATCTTACAGGTAGAAGAAAGCAGGAACAAAGACCTTGCAGTAAACAAAAAGGCAGATCGGTAATTGCAAGTTTACTTTCCTTATAGGAGATGGCAGGGTTTGATAAGGCAGATGACCTAACTAATGCTGATAAGGTGATTCCCGATTGATTGGTTTAACATTCCATTTCTGGGACAGCCAAAACTGTCAGTTAGTTAAATCTCTGGTGATGTGGAGTTTAGAATAGTCTCTCCATTTTGGGCCTATTATCTTTAATACATTGAAGCAGTTAAAGAATTATTTTATATTATAAGAAGATGGTAAATTTAAGAATATTATCAGTGTCTCCAAAAATAGCATGATATGAAATCCAGTGACATCAAACAATATGGTATAATCACCTTAAAAATAAAACATTGGTACTAATGAGCAACCGTAGTGATAGGATCACTCTTGTGAGTATCACATGTTAGAGTTCCCTCTAAATTTAATAAGGACCATAATGTAACCATATTGTCAAGCCTCTGGTTAACAAATCATTAAGTTGAAATGCCTTGAAGGGCAAAACAGAAAAATTAAAACTTAGAAGAAAAACAGGACTCAATTTGCTTATATTAGAAAGTGAGCCCTTATTTCTTTTATAAGTGTGATTTAACATAAGAACCCTCATTTTAAATCTTCGAATGGATCTCTTGGCATATACTTATATTTAATAATCACCTAGCCAAGAAGCATTTTTTAAAAGCAAAAATTAGATATACCTGATAGCAGAGAAAAGATTCAATTCAATACACACCATTGAGCAGACCTCAATCTCTTAGAGAAAAATTGAAAATTGAAAGTGCATGAACCATAGTTATCAGGCTTTCATGAACTCTATAAGTGCTGTTATTGGGCTATTTTGGTGTTTCTGCAATATTTCAAATATTGTGATTAAAAAAATAGAAGACAGCCCTACCCATTCCATAAAATAATAATCTGAGGTTTTTCTTTACCATAATCAATTCATTAAAGATTATGGCAAATTGAAAGGTCAATCAATTCTAAAACAATGGTCATATAAACAGATGGAAATATCTAAAGCAAAATATTAACAAGTAACACTAAAATATTTAGTCTTTATACACAAAATATGCTTTTTATGA